>NW_027286985.1:67930742-68221451 GCF_022747635.1 Hetaerina americana | reverse complement strand
TCTGAACGACACAATAATACCGCGCAGATAAAGATCTACACTGGAATATAAATCTTATTCATTCGTACACTTGAGTTAATTCTCACCTCCTTATTTAGTCGGATAATCAAACTGTCCTAAATTTTTTCGCTTCAATGAAAGCAATGTTTGCCTTTATGGGAAAGAGTATAAATGACATCAAGAATGTTTTTGTAAAGCCAGATACGTAAAGAACAGGCGATGTTAAGGCGGAGCCCGGCTGTCTTAGCAGTTTACTTTTTTATGCTAGTCGCCACGAAAACTTTCTAACTTTTGATATTTTTGCGGACGGAGAAAAGGAGGAAGATCAGCTGTGTTTACAACATCATTCAGGTCATTCTATCCTTCGCGGGTCAAAGTAAACAAGACTAGGTTTGCCCCCGCAAAAGTTTCGCGGGCGTTTCCAGGTTCGCCGGACTTTTTATTTTCAACTTTTTTTATCCATGATCCGGTGGCCTTCTTCTCATCCTACATAGCAGGGTGATTTCGCGATGAGGACAAGCCAAGGATACGAATTTCGAGAGCATCACAAATCCCTAGCTCCGAGCGCACCGCCACCAAAGACGTTCTGTCTAGTTCACGGCGGCCAATCGTACGAGCGTTCTTGAGCGGAAACTGATGACTCCAGTCCATTAAATTAAGCCCATTTCGTGGTGGTCACCTTGCCTGGAGAATTCAAATACTATTGCTGTCGGGGACAGGTAATCACACTGCGTCGAATATATGTAGAAAGCCCGCAGGCACTTCTCCGCGTGGACCCTTGAAAATTACAGTATACGCGGTGAGTCAATTGCCCGTGACATTAAAAATTACGACGGGACTTGGTCGACGGGTCTGCACTCTCTTCCTTTGCGAAGCCGTTGGCAAGGGTGTGGTAGACGTCCCACGTAACCCAATCTGCCCTGTAGTTGGAATGCTTGGAGTAATCCCACCAGAAATTCTTTCTGCACTCACATTTTCCCGAGATTGGTTTCAACAGCATCCACGATTAAGGGTGCATGTTTAAATCTCCTCACGCGATTTTTCCGCGGTTTTTGTAAGTATATCTCACATAATTAGTCTCATTTTCTGCAGTATTTTCATCATCATTCATTATCAGAATGGTCTCTAATTTGTTAATAAACATCCATTCATATGCTGACGTTTAACTAAACGTGCAGAGTTCTTAGTTTCGCTTGGAAGGTTAGGTACATCCACATATTTTGTTGTTGAAGTAAATAAGATATATTTGATGATATAAATAGTTTGTGATAGTTTCACTGGCGCTGAAAATATATAGCTGCGTGGATATATATTTTAAATATATCCAATGATTGATATAGGAACCAACTTTACCATAATATTGCACAAAAAGGCAGGATGAACGTAGGTAAAATGGAGCAAGCAACTGAAAGATATTATGAGTAGAAGTAAAAGCGGAACCAACGAACTTAGTCATTGTTCACGTTAAATATAAATACTACAAAGCCATCAAAAGGAGGAAGAATTCGATAGGGTATACGATCACTTAGAGGACATAATTGTGCGTGTTCCTAGAAAGAAACATCTGGTAGTGATGGGAGTTTGGAACACGACGATGAGTGAAGGAAGAGAGGGTAGTGTGGTAAGGGGCTGCTGTTTAGGAACAAGGAATGACCGCGGAGAGAAAACAATAGAGCTCTGCAATAGACAGGGTTTTATCATAAAGAACACTTTGTTTTGGGACATCGCAAAAGACCCAGGTATGCATGGAAAATTTCTGGGAAAATTGGAGGATATCTGGATTTAGATTTTCATGTGATTATGCGGAGATTTAGGAAGAGCATGATTAATTCACGGGAGAGAATGCGGATACAGACCATGATTTCATACTAATGAAGTATAACGTCAGATTCAAGGTGATAAAACAGGGCGGAGAGGTAGGGAAATGAAATGCAGAAGCAATTATTCGGAAGAAAAGAAAGGATTATTAAGAGGCACTGGAAATATTATGAGTAAGGAAAGGAGAATGGGAACAATAGAAGAAAAATAAGGACATATCAAAAGAGGGATATTGAAAGCCGTAAGCAAAACCATGGGCACAGTAATGGAAGAGGACAAGAAAACTATGGATTACGGACGAAGTGAATGAGAAGATAAACGAAAGGATAAAATAGAATAATGTAAATGGAATGCAATGTAAAATACAAGGAAGAAGGTACAGAGAGTGGAATAATAAACTGAGGCGGGAAACTAACAGAGTGAAAGAAGGGTGGTGTTGGACCCAGTTCGAGGATAGGGAAATTTAACAAGGGAAGAGCGATATTGGTGAATTGCACAGGAAAGTGAAAACACTGTCAGGAAGTAAGATAGGAAAATACGCGCAAACAACAATAGATACGGCAGAAAAATTATTAATTGAACCTGGAAAATTTTGAGAGAGTTAAAAATATATTAAACTAAAGGTTAAAGGAATTCGGCCAGCAAGCTTAGATATGGAAAGAAAATATGATGTAGATGGGGAGACTTTAGGTCCAGGCATACTTGATAGCGTTAAGACCATTTAGGGAATGGAAATTAAATAAGGCCGTGGTAGTAAATAATATTCTCGTGGAACTACTTAAAGGTTCAGGAGTACGTGAGAGGAAGAGTTTTATGGACTAATTTATCACATTTATGAAGGAAAAATTTGGTCGGGAGATGTTACCAGATCAGTTTTAGCTCTCTTCCCAAAAAAGGGAGAGGCAGCCATATGTGAGGAATAGAGAGAAATAAGTTGATTTTGCACACAGCTAAATTGGCACTCAGGGTCATCAATATAAGGATGGAGAGAAGGGCATATGGATACTTGGTATATGAATATGATCAATTTGGGTTCAGGAAGGGGAGAGGCCCACCTAATGCCATAGCATTAATGAAATCATTGATAGAGAAGAGCATAGAATAAAATGAGGACGTATTTGTTTGTTTCGTAGATTTCGAGAACGCGTTTGTTAGATTAGTTAGGGTAAAATTAATGAGTGGATTTCAGAAAACGAGAGTATTAGATTGGAGGGATAGGAGACTTATCAGCGACATGTCTCTGTACATGTACCGTGGGATACATGTCTCAGAGTGCTCGGTGCGAATAACAGAGATTCGAGATGGATAGTGTTAGGAAGAGCGGTAAGCATGGGAGTCCACTATTACCGGCACTTTTCAAGGTATGTGCGGAGGAAATGGTTAGAGAGGCATGGGAATAATTGAAGATGTCAGTGATGGTCGGTAGAGTTTTCATATATCAGTTGGGTTTGCGAATGATTAAGCTTTAGTTTGCCAGCCAGCCAAGGAATTGTAAACATTGCTGAGCGCGTTGGAAAGTCTGTGCGATAGGTTTGAGATGAGAATAAACGTAAACAAAGCGATGGTCATTCGATTTTTGAGAAAGAGGAAGGCGAAGTTAAAAATTTAAATTGAGATGTTAATAAACTAGAGCAGATGGAGCAGTTAACCTATCTTAGAAGTATTTGATTGGAAATGATCTAAGTTCTAGGGAATTAAGAAGAAGAAGTTGAGCAGAGATGTTAGAAAAAGAATCGTTGAAACATTGTTGCGGGGCGTGGTTTTGTACAGCGCGGAAACATAATCATTGAAGCAGGATGGAGTGGGTTGGAGGTTTTTAAAATGTGGGTCTGGTGGAGGATGGAAACTGTAAAATATACATAAAGAAAAATGACCTAGGAAGTGCTAGACGTGATGGAGGAAGAGAGGAGGCTGCTGAGAGAAATCAAAATGAGGCAGGATTGATGGATAAATATCGGTTTGATAGGCAATAGAAGACTGATAGAGAGGAGAACGTTAGGCAAGCAAGGTAGGAGTAGGTAATAGATAGGAGTAATGTTGGTCGGAATGAAGGGAAGAAGGAAGCATGTGGGTTATTAGATGAGTTTATTGTAGGATCTGATACCAGGTAGTGTTTTGTTAAAGAGGAAAGTAAATATATCGTTGTCTTATTGTATAGTCTCAATCTATTCAAACCTACCTAAAACGGTAGAATATATGTATAAATAATATTAATGCAAAATTAAACGGTGTACTAGCTCTTAGGATAAGCGATCAACCTTCGAGATAATGTATACTATTGGGGAGAGGTAATTATTTCGGGTTAGAAGTGTCAATGATTTTTATGGAGCTGAAGAGTTGTGGTGACTAGAGATGACTGATATTTAAAACATTCCTTAATTCATATCAAATATTCAAAGCCTATATAAAGAAAAATCTTACATAACGCATCTTAAAAGAAAAATCTTACATAACGAATCTTAAAAGAAAAATCTTACATATGGTCGTTATATCATCTTCATGGGGAGTTTGCCAATTGAAAGTATGTTTTGAAGAATCTGTGACAACCTGTACATTTTGTGTGGACTCCATTGAGTTTAAACTCTTTGTTTGGCTTACATTATTTTCTTCTTTATTTTCTCGTTCTTTCAACCAGCTTACATGCTGCCTTAAATATCTCTTCTCTTTTCCGCGAAATCCTTACTTCTATTTTTCACCATTATCCAATCTTTTCATTCAACTGTTTCTCGATATTTCCTCTATTTCCTCCGGTAGAATATTCATATCATATCAAAAATGTCATTGAAGTGGCCTGGAGATAATTATTATTTGCCTGTTAATATTTTCGCTGTAATGATAAATTAACATTATTTAATGCATGAATAAGTTAATATTAAACCTCAAATATCACAGTTCCTGTAACGGAATTTATACCGGCAGTTACTTTCATCGTTTGATTTATATAGCTTTTCCACTTGTTGGTAACAAGTTATCAGTGTGTCTTAGTTAGTGTCTTTCTTCAAGGTATCTCTCAGTCGGAAAAATAGAAATATACTAGAAATTTGATAGAAGTCGGAGAAAACAGAGCATTCGTCAACCAACCAGGTATTGGGGGAAAAATTTTGAACGTTTTCAGCGAATGAACGAATTTCTCAAACACCGAAGTTGAAATATCCTTTCAACCTTCAAATGCCCCGACGTACTCATTGCATTCAAAGTGAGAAGGTAGGCTGCCTGAAAAACGACAGTCGATTATGTTCCCAACACCCCGAAACTCTTCCCTTGACTCAGCCATCGGTTTGTCCTCAGGCGCACCGATGGTACGGAGACTGCTGTGCAATGCTTGTTTGAACAGTGCATAGCCAATGCTGATGTCACTGATAATGATGCAAGTACAAGGTATTCAATGGCGCAGAGTTACAATTCGCGCTAACGTGGCGCGGGTTTCCCGCTTTAATTGCAAAGTAAAGTCAGGAGAGAGTAAATCACGCAAAGTATTTTTTTTCTATTATTCATGACAAAATGTTGAAACGCGCAATCCACGTAGTGGAAAAAAATCGGGAATAATTATGGTATTTATTTCCTCTTACTGAATTTTGGGGAAAAGGCGAGAAGACTGCGTGACTCATGAATGACATGCCTCGCAAGGAGAAAATTGAATCTCTTGGAATAATACTCGACAGAGACCTCACGCAGATGGTCTCATCACATGACCTACGACACGGGAAAAACCAATGCATCATCTCAGAGTCCACAACTCTGCCCTTTACCTCCAAAGACCCTTCGCACCCAGGTACTCCGTTACTCTGCAATTACCCCTAAGCCACACCATACCTGCATGGCTACAAGTAGTCAAATTACCCCTAAATAAGTTTTATTCCGCGTAAAACAAATCTGCGAGAAGGAGAGCAGGAATAAGGAACAGAGGCTTGAACAGTGAGACTTGAAAAACTTTAAATTGACGCCCGTATGACAAATCTCAAACGATTTGGAAGAAAAAACCCAAGCCTTACTTATGAGCGCTAATAAACTTCTGGTCCTGTGCCTTTGAAACTATGACTCATCGTAAAAAAATCGTCGGAGGTTGAAAGGCCTTTTGTCCGCCTTCCCTTTTCCCATTCCTTCGAAGACTCTCAATCAGAAACGCATTTTCGCGATTAAATTTCATTCCAAATTCCTTAATTACCAGAAACGTGCTGTAATAACCCGAACTCAGCATGTTCCCAATGGTATGAGAATCTCGTCTTTGATTCATGATTGACGGGCAAACCGTTGCTCACCACGGTATTATAAGGAGAATTTCTCCTTAGGGTACTCGGTTAAATATGGTATTGCAAATTAAGCCTATGGAAAAATTGTAAATTTATACCAAAAACTGGGACTCCACCCGAATACTCGGGAAAAAAAGCCGGGAATTCTGCCGGCCTATTGCTCCAGATATTCTGTGCGTACAATAATTCACTCCCTCAATCCCAAGTGTTCGCTTTCTTGATATCTTACATGCATGTGTGTGGGAAATTCAGTCAAATGAGAAAACAGTTGAAAAAGCAAGGCAGTGAAAAACGCCTCCGTTTATGTAGACCCTTGAATCTAATCTTATATAAATCTGCAATAAAAAATAAAACAGTTTCTGGCGTGCCATGGTGCCACCTTCATATTGAAATTGAAAACTTAACAACTCGGCATTTACTTGGCTTTTCCTCACAGAAAAGTTTTTATTTACGACCTAGGTTTTGTTATGGTATAACATCTTCAGGTCTTCACCTGAAGACCTTATGCCATAACGAAACCTAGGCCGTAAATAAAACATTTCTATGTGGGAAACCCAAGTTATTTTTCAATTTCAACTAAAAAAAATTAAAAAAATGGGGAAAATTGCTATTTTTAATTGATTAATTATATGAATCTGTTCTTCATGTTGATAACGAGCATTTTATGTTTAATTTTTTGAAGAAGCTTCAACTCCTAAGATATTTGAAAACCATATTAGATATGGAAGCCACTTTAATCTTCCCTTATTATATGTATCTTTCCTTATTATATCTATTAATCCATGAACAATGAGACTAACCTGTGAATAATACCGCATAAAAAAATGGACAAGTGCATGTAAGAAGAATAAAAATGAATGGAAAGATTTCCACAGAAATGCCATTGGGTGGGAGGGTGAACGTATTAGAGACAAAAAAAAATTGCGTCAGGCAAAGAAACGTCTGAGAGGAGGATGGAATTGATGACAGGGACGTCGGCTAAAGAAAGGACTCGATAAAAATTTGATCATGAGAGTGGCTTTGTTGGACGAAGAAACTTGCGCACTGAAGCAAGATGAAACATGTAGGCGTGGATTTGAGTATGCGGATAGGATGCAAATGCAAATGGACGGAGAAAAACAAGCAAAGAAATAGTAGGCAGGGAGAGGAAAAGGATAGGCAAGTTGGACGAAATGAAGAGAGGTGGAGAGTATTCGGCATTTGATGACAGTTTTTATGTATTTTGGGTTGCCAGGTTCTGTCTTGTTAGGCGAGGCTAGGAAATGTAGATATGTATCTGACGTTCTGTCCGTATCCATCCAAAGTTTACGCACGATAAACGGTAGACCACCATTAATAATGCTATGATTAATAAAAAAATCATAAGAAGATAACTCTTTCGCTTGAACTCCCCAGGGTGCATTTTTAGCGAAATCCAAATAAAATTCGATTGATAAAGACATACTTTTTCTCAACTTAGCATGAAGTTTCAAGTCAGTATGTTCTGGTTAGAATCATGGCACAAGTAAAGAAATTTGAAACCTTGAGAAAATGAAAATTTTATGTATGGTTTATTGTTAGATTTACGAGACAATGATTTAAGTTGGAATGCTAAAACTAAAGGCTATGACATCCATTAGATGTAATCTCATCAACTCCGCTGTAACTAGGCAGTTTCTCTCGATACTTTTATCATCCATTAGATCGATTGACAGCTTAAACCACCGCGTAAAGGAGATCTAAAAAATATAAGAGGGTATAGGTCACTGAATAGAAGTAGGAAAATAGTTCCACTAAAACGTATGTACATCAAGCGGACATGAAAATATTCTGGACCAATTGATTTCAATCGGGCGCAAATAATTATCAAATTGCTTGATTTGATCCTATTAATTGGTTTAGAAAGCTGTCGATAACGTTAGGAAATGGTGTAATTACATTTATTCTATACTTTTAAAGCACAATATAAGGGAAAAATAATCAACATTCTAATGTATTTTCCTTGCATCATATTATATTTCAGGTGCAATTGACGTTTCACTTTATTCGTTCTGAATGTTCTTTTAGCTCGATTACTCCTTTGAAATGCACAAGGTCGGTTGGTTTTTTTTTAAAGAATTACGTCAAGTAGCTCACTTTCGTTTGTAATTTGTGTTATAAACAACCTGCATTGCAACTTTCATTACCTGAGAATTCCTTGAGAAACCTCATTTCCACTCACTAAATGTGCCAGCTTTTAGCTGCGATTCGATTACTTCTAAGGAGATAGTATCAAACGTATTGGTAGTATTTTTTCCATGGAGGAAATATCCTGACAAATTTTTAATGCCAGGAGAAGACAACGATGTTTTTCTTATCCTTAAATTTTACATTGCTCCAATTAAATGTATTAAAAACTATATCCATCCATTTTTTCAGAATGGCCGTGAGCTTTTTCATTCATCAATCATTTCATTCATTCAATCATTATTTTTATCAGTGCAATCTTATTTGCGGGCGAAGGAGAAGTTGTGATCACTTACACCAATTTATTTAGCTGAGCGAAAATACTATTTTCGTTTTCTTTCAAATAGAATATGGTCATATTTCATAACGTATTGTCTCTTTGTTTATAATCTGGTACAGGCATAATCTTTCTAAGCACATAGTGTAGATTTTTCATAGAATCCCCTTTCGGAAAAATTTTTCCTCCAAATAAACTATGTGGTAGTTTAAAAGTGAACGATTCGTTTTCAGTTTGCTTATTTGTTAAATTAGCTTCTTTGGCTCCCCCTTCTATGATGTGTGAATTTCACAAGCCTTTGGGTTTAATATTTTGGGTGAATTCAACCATCACCTACCAAACCGATCATCGGGTTGATTAATTTCATAATGTTTTTTTAATTATAGATGTGACCTGTGAGATAATAAGAAAATTTTTTTATTTTTATGGAAAATACGAGTACAAGTTCACTTTGTCAAATATTAATTTCAAGTACATCATTCAGGCTTCGAAGAGGAGATTTAGCGGCTCTTTTCAGTCGACTAGATGGTCTTTCTCTTACTCCCTCTCATCCTATTCAGTAAGCCTAGATGGCGGTGTGATTTGGAGAAAGCTTCTTTGTGAAATTAACGATATTCGATTATTTCGTAATTGTCTGAAACCGAGAAGATGTAAGATTTCGCGGCTTTTCTTTCCACCTCCCATTTAACTGGATACAGGAAGCCTGGACGGCATTGTTACATTGGAGAAAGTTCCTTTGTTATTGGAGTTATTAGATTCCTTCGATAATTTCTAAAGTTATATTAAAGTGTGTCATTTAGCTCGCGGGTTCATGCATGGCATCGCAGTGAACAGTGTCCGTTATAAGGTTGCAAAATCCCTCAATGTACTAACAGCTATCGGCAGGAAACACTCATTGCAGTCGACCGGAGAAGCACACTTTCGTTCCATATCACCTGTCCGCGAGAATCCTTCAATTATTATGTAAGGAAAGTGCGAGAGGGAGGTCGAAAAGTGAGGAAATGCCTCTCGGCCCATTCATCATTTCTCGGATCACTTCCGACCCCTGAAGATATTTCTTTTTTGCTTTCGCTCACCGACTGCGTCGCCTCCTCCTCCCCCTTCGTCTCATCTCATTATCTTATAATCCACTCAATGCTCCGCAAGTGAAAGACTTTTTCACGCTCGGGTACACGAAGCAGAGTCTCCCCCCTTTCCTCCTTCGTCCTTCCGCGCTCTCTTTCACCCCTCTCCGCGGCAGCCCTAGACCCCCCATCCCCTCTCAAATATTTCTCTCCTTTCCCCTCCCCCCCTGGTGGTATTATTCACCCCGCGGTGGGGTGGGCGGGATTTCCTATCATCCCCTTCTCCACGCTCCGTCCACGTCACGGCCCCTGTTCACAATAATACTTTCGGGGTTCGCCTCCTCATCGCATAGCGTTTCCCTCGCGTGGCGGAAGAAGCGGGCGCTCCGTCCGCGGTCGAGTAAACAACGCGTTTCGTCACTCGCGGCGATGTGGAGGGTCGTCATCTCGCCGTCGAGTGAGTCCGAGGATTTTCCCGAAAAGATTGACTGGAGCGGGAAACATCTGCCGGTTTCTCTGGAATAGAGATAGTTGAGGAGAGCTTGGGACGAGGTTTGCACAAAGTGAAGACGCATCAGAACGTTGGGTCCGCCCCGACAGGAGTGATTTCGCAGAGAATTGTTGAATCACTTTCGCCGTTCGCTGTTCGCTCACCTATGAATCTAGAAAGTGGCGGTCTCACCGCCTTTTGGCCAAGAGTTTGCGTCAAGTTTCTAAATATTGAGATAGAAGGGAGATCATAATTTTTCAACGCGTGCACAACCGTCCGTTGAAGCGAATCCTTTTGCCATACGGTCCCACGACCGCTAAATTTCAACCCTCTGAATCATCTGTATTCGGAATGAAGGATGACCTAATTTAAAAAAAAAGGTGAATTATCACTAAGGCGAGAGACGAGTGACATCTCAAACGTTCATCGACCTTTGTGGTGTTGAGGACTGCTATAATTTAATCTAGGACTAGTCAAAATTGACTTTTGCGCGGATTAAATTTTACGGGTCACAATACCTGAACTCTTGGATCAACAGAGCGAATATAAATTTTCAAGAGAGTAGGATTTAGGACAAATGGCGAAAAATAAAATAATTCATTGTTGGATGCATGTAATGAAAGAGCAAGAGATGGGACCGTGCTTTAGTCAAGTCACGTTTGGAATGTGAGGGCCAGTATCTGGGATACATCGGAGAAAACATTAATTAAGGCATTGGAAAATATTCTGAGATAATACTCCAGCTTTGTTAAAAGTTGCTATGAGAAGGGAGTAACCGTGACATGTGCGTTAGAGAAATTGGGTTGGGAGCTTCTATATTTAAGGAGATATAGACTGAGAAAATTATCCACAGGACATCTGAGTTTTTTGCGACACCGAGCGACCTATTATGGTATCAAATGACATTGGTATCTTTGGACACCAAGACAAAATAAGAGAGGTGGACGTTCACTTACCCATTCCAGCACTCCTTCTTCCCTCGAACGATACCAGTTAACAAAATCGAAGCATATATTAATTTAATGACTAAAATTTAATGATTTAATCAAAATTACCAACTATTGCACGATGTTAATAGTAATTAACGTGTGTATCTCCTCGAGCGTCTGTATGTTTTCTCTAATATACGAGTATATTCAAATGCATGTGTGAACAAATATATTTGCATGTATGACTGGTTTTCCTAACACCCCTCACACATGAACTTTCAGCGGCTTGGGAGGTATTGTGTAGATGTGCCCTTAGAAAACATCTGGGCTTATGGGACATTGAGCAATATTCATGAATAAGTAATGGAGTGTAAAAAGAGTAGAACTCAATGAAAATAAAAATATAATTAATGTATCATTAAAGAATGATGCTACTAAATAATGCTGAGAAATTAGGCTGAAATTCGCATGCGGAGAGGTTTTACATACAAATATCCGAACGCTGTTTTAAATGAAAGCAATGAGGTACTTCAATAACCCTTGGCGCAGCGTTAAAACACACTCCATTCTTTATCCCGGTTTTCTGATCACATGTATCGGTCTAAGCCTTTATAGTTGTTAGTTCTCTCCCCATCTCGTGAATTTCTACGGAAAATATTTGTAATATTTCGGTCTTTTGACACACTTGGGGATCGTTCAACATTAATCGCGTTATCACAAGTGCACATCTTTAATAATAATACTGATTTGCAAAATATTTTTACCCATCAATAGGTATTTCCTCTCATTTCTCATTTAAATTTCAATACGTTCAAAAAGAAATAAACCTTTGCAAAACCTTTAACCCCCTCGTATCATCTGTTCGTACAATCTCGTAAATATCCTTCCATTCTGCAAAATTTACAGGCTTCACGCATCATTTTTTTAGTCTCCTCAAGAGATTTTTTTCAGTTTAGCGTAAAACTTAGTGATCGCGTAATGTTGCTCGATCGTCGATTCCATTTTTTTCGTGACACGGTCGGCGCGCAGAAGTTTACAATAACTGAAGTCCTGCCGCTTCCACAGCTTGGAGAGCACTGAGACTGTTTTCGCGGCAAAGCTTAGTATTCCCCAACCTACTACAAGTAATTTTATCCCACTCCAATTAATAATAGTGGTGCGAGAAATTTGATTGCATTACATTTGGAATGCACTCTGTATATTACGATGCTCTCTGAAGAAAGCTCATATACAAGTGTACCCCTCCTTTTAAACAACTCATTTTTCCTACAGTGCAGTGAACTCGAAAACCGGAGTCTGAGTCAACGACCGACTTTTATTTGCTGTAGATAAGAAAATATTATCTTCTGTAGATAATTTCCTAATGGATAATAAATATTTCCTCGGCCTGAGATCAAATCAATAGCAATCGCTGTCCCAAAATTATTGATCTAGGGCGTAACCATTGAGTTATAGAATCCAGCTTATTGAAAGGGAATGAAGTTCATTTTATAGCCTTTCATTAAATCTTTACATTGGTATTTTTGTATTCTAAGGTTGGGTAATACTCTTTCCTTTGTTTACTCGGGAGAATGTTAAAAAAATTAATATGTTAAGCCAGCCAACAGCACAACCGCATGGAAAACCGATTATATGTGGTCTGTTTTCATGAAAATGTAACACGTGTTTTTTTGTGACAAACTGATTATTTCACGTGGTCACCACTAGTGAAAGTAGTCAGGTCCAATATTTGTTTCATTCCATTATTCCGGCGAGAAAGGTTTCCGCTGAATAATCAGAGGGTCGTAGTTTCGAATCTCATTTCCGGCATTGACGTCGAGGTGCGACGTGTTTTCTCGGATTGACTTTGTCAAACCTGATTATTCATATCATTATTTCTTTAGGCTTGCTTCACTAAAAATGTAATGACAGCGGATACACATTTATACAGCAGACATTCTGTCAAATCGTTATGCAGAGAAAGGTCGAGACTCATTTTGTGAGTCCGATTCTCCTGAGAATTGTAGCCCTCTTGCGAAATCTCTGCCACGTATGCCTAAGAGTGTTTAACAACATGTGCTACTAGAAACGAATTTAATTGGTGCACAACTAAAATTTTTATTTAATAATTATAAACTTTTATGAAATAATTATAAAAATAAATTATAAAAGAGATTTTTAGTCGGTTAATTTAGATGACGTAGTAACTTTAATGAGTATCATTGGAGAATTCAGTCAGAGAAAATGTGGAACATTGGTCTTGAAATGATTAAATATAATTCGTCCTAGCTAATTGCCGCACAATTTTATTCCATCGACCCTTCTAAACAAGTATCTTTTCTGCAGGGGTAACTTAATATCCACCACCAGGAAGTAGGTCTGTAACATATGCTAAAACAGCAGGACGTAGGATCTGATATAATTTAAAATCAGGCAGACAAAAGTCAAATTTTAAGGGACTAAATTAATTTTATTCACATTGCCCTATAACGTGCAATATCATAGCAGAGTGGAGGACATTAATAAAAGGGAATATTTCCCCGGAATAGATTTGTTTACTATGCTTACCGCAAGAGGAAGTGATGTGAAGGGTATGCATATAAGTAATATTATATTACCTCTTAAGGTTAAATGATAAATCTCATTATTGTAGAATGTAAATGGTAAATGTTATAGGGGCCTAATTAAAGTTAGGGAAGACCAACCTTATCCCCTTTCCTTATCAATAGCTTACTTAGTGTCGAGGTCATCAATTTCACGGCAAAAGTGAATGAAAGTCAACAGGACAAGAGCATGCGAGTATCTATATCTCATCCAAATAGGTAAATTTTAAGTAATTTCTTCATTACTTTTCTATCAGTGTTAGTTTCTATATCTATCCGTTTGATGGTTCCAGGATCTACTAAAAATTAACTCAATTTTGTTGCAATGTGCCATTCACCACGAGTCGTCGATTCTTTGCGCCTATCTATCGATGTGGTTGCAAATAGTTGCACCAAAAATAATAAAATTTGATGAGCAGATATTCGTCATAGTGGCCTCATTGCAATAAAAATTATATATATATATATATATATATATATATATATATATATATATATATATAATATATATATATATATATATATATATATATATATAATATATACAGGGTTCGTCCGGAAAATAAGTGTACTGAGCTCAGGAAAAAATTTATTACACTTTTACATATCTTAAGCTAATATTCCTCAAAATAGGACCCTTGTGAGTCGATACACTTGTTCCAGCGGCGTTCCCATTCCTGGAACGCTCCCGCGAAGGCATCATCGGGAACCTCTCGAAGACACGTCGTCACAGCCTCTTTGACGGCGTCCAAAGTCCCGTATCGCGTTCCTTTCAAACTCCTCTTTATCTTCGGGAACAGAAAGAAGTCCAGTGGTGCCAAGTCCGGGCTGTAGGGCGGGTGCGGCAGCGTTGCCACGCCGTGCTTGGCCAAGAAGTCCGACACGACAAGCGCGGTGTGAGACGGCGCATTGTCGTGATGCAGCCGCCAGATGTTTTTGATCGCTGGCCGGACGCGGGCGACTCGTTTTCGTTTTGTTTTTGGCACATTACACTGCTCTGCTATCATCCGAACACTAAGACGACGATCAGAGTTCAGTACATCGCGAACTTTTCGCACATTTTCGTCGGTGAGTGTCGTTGATGGGCGTCCAGGCCGTGGTTCGTCGTCGACCTCTTCTCTGCCCTCCACGAACATCTTGTGCCACCGAAAGATCATGTTTCTGGACATGGCTGACTCCCCGTAAGCCTGGTTAATCATACCGACAGTTTCGGTGGACGATTTCCCAAGCTTTACCGCAAATTTGATGGAATAACGCTGCTCCAAAAACTTCGGCATCGCGTTCCGTGACGTGGGTCGAGCGTGGAGGTTCGCGTTAACAGAGCTCCTCACTACACCACAGCTCAGAGCCGACTGCCTTTTTCAGCGTCGCTTGCCAACATACCCCCCTCCAATCGCAGCCCGTCAGAGCGGTGCTGGGCACGCCTGGAGCGGCGGGAAAAAATCAGTACACTTATTTTCCGGACGAACCCTGTATATATATATTCATAAACCCAGGTTATATGCTTTTCATTCAAATAGAATGCATTTCGTATTTACATTTCCCATCTGCCCTTAACGGTCATTCTCACTTTATGAAAAGTTGAACAATGAATCAAAGGTTGTCGGCTCAGTATCCGTATTCTCCATAAATCCCAGGGTTTTCTCGCTTCTAATTAGTTGTTTGTTTATGGTAAATAACCTTTATAATAAACATCGAAATTTGCATTCACTGAGCTCTTGCCTTCTCACTGTAAAACGATTTACTTTTAAGTTACTACTCCGCTGAATGATCTCTTCCAGTCAGTTATATTCCTCCGATGGTATATCGTAAAACTTGGTGTGTTGTGGCCATCCGAATTTGTTATCCCCCCCCAAGGTAGCATTGAGCGCATTGTCATTCCTGTGCCAGATCCATAATCCTATCATTATTATTTATTTCCCTCGCCTTGGCGACTGTCGGCGTAGCTGGGCGCTGAACACGATAGGGGGTTGTCTCCCTTCGAGAGGCTTACATCTTTGCCAGAGCGTGAGTCACGCGACCTCTTTTGACCGTTATCAAATGATGGGTTTCGGGGCGTGCGGAAAAGTCACCCGTTCGAACGCGCGTGAAAGGCAAACGCATACGGAACTGGTCGCTATTATTCATAATTTCATTCAGGAAAAACGAGGGCACTTAAGCAGATGATTTTCCAGGTAGGTGGCGATCCGAAGCCAGAAAGACACAGATGCTGTGAAACCATGAACTAATTTTATTCTGCTCGCTAAAATGTACTCTCTAATCTTCATTGGCATTTCCGAAGGTGCATTTCTAAAATCGATTCTGCGTTAAAGAATTCCATTTAATTTAAGAGTTGTGATATGGTTCTCAATCCGTCATGGTTTACATGATGTTATGCTGTCATATTTGAATTTAATAACCAATTTATCGAGGGACAGATTTACTCTAGCCTTTATCCATTTAGATGATTAATTCGATGTTTAAATGCCAATGTAACCTCAGTATATTTTCACAATATATTTATTACGACACTACCGGTTTTGACTCATAGGCGTTATCATCTGGTGTAATCGGTAGTACCGTAATAAATATAGTATATATTTAAAAAAGGAGCAAACTTTTACTCATTCAGTGATAATGCATTTTCACATAGTTGCACGCAAAACTATTGGATTCGTCAAGATTTACCTTCTCTATAGTGTAATCTGTTTTTTGGAGAACTACCTAAAGACCCGATTCCCTTACTGTCATAATGCTTTCCCCTGATCTATTCATCCAAAAGCTTCTACAAATGGTTAATTAGCTTTTGAAATGGAGTTCTCAATATAAAATGGTTTGCTCTCAAATCTCTTATGCTGATTAGCTCTTTGCCTTACGGTAAATCTCGTAACTCTACAGGGGAGTGGTGGAGTTTCATCGTTCACGGGGCGTTTTTATTTTTTTATTTTGGGTCATTATAGCTCACCATAATGAGCATTGGGGGTTCCTACCCGGATGTACCGGTTGGTAATTATCGGCCTGATTACCCCAAGGTTGTGGGTTCGACTTCCGTATAGGGCATGGTTGTTGTTTACCAGTCATGAAGTGGAATTCTTGAAGTGGGTTTTCGAGTATGACCCTGGGCGCCAGAGTAATTTAAAATTTCAATTACTGCTACCGCAATTGGGGTCACTATTTGCATTTAGTGAATGACGGAGAGACAGTTAGCGGGTTGACAGTGAAGAAAATACATTTCGGGCACGGCACCCGCGGTGGATCTGTGATATCTTTTGAATTTAATGTTATGCTAATAAACTGCGCACTAGAAAAAATTGGGATAAAGGAATTTGTGGGTCTTTCATGTTTAGTAACTATTTCCTGTGTAACAAGATATTTCACTTTGATTTCTATGCCATATTCCTTCACTCTGCAAATCGGCATTAAATTAATTTCACAAATGAATGGATGCATGTTAAAAATCACTTTTCCGCACTGGCCGAAGGTATTTTGCGAAGATATTCAATTTATTTCCAATACTTATCTTATTCCATTAGCAATTTTGAACGGGTCCTTTAGATTATCATCAGCAAATCCTGCGTGAAATATGTAATATTAGTGAATCGTCCATATCCTCGGCCAGATTTGAATCTGCGACTCTCGGATGACCAGTCATTCATCACGCTCACCTGTGGCGAAATATATTGCAACTAAAGAAGGATGAATTATACCATATTGATTTTCTTCACGAATATTCAGATATTACAATATTAACCCCAATAAGGGGAATGTTTGTGGTAAAATGTGCTAAGCTACTAGCAGAAATGGAGATAATTCATATCGAATTTAACTGTTCGGCTATTTTTCCTGGCCTTGCTACAGTAACAGATTTAACTTCTAATTGCATTCCCTCTGCTACAGTAACAGAAATACCAGATTTAACTTCTAATTGCATTCATAACTTATAATTGGGGCATTTAATCCTAATTAGAGTTATTCTACAGGTAGATACCAAATGCTTTAACATAGGTATGGTTGACTGCTCTGAATAAATATTTCCTGTTTCAGTGGTAATGTCTATTTCATTTCAAAGCACACTATTTAGCTTTTTTAGTACCTCATTTATCCTCAATTACATTTATTATTTCAGTTATTTCTTTGAAGGTTAGCTATCGATAATATCACCAACATTCATCATTATTCTAGAATTAGTTTGATGCTGCTCACCTCTAAATTCTCCCTTCCACTTTCACATTTACTTGGTCTTATTTCTGCCGTTACCTGGTCTAAGAATTTCATCTGTAGTCTTCCTTGTCTTCATTACCGACCACTTTTGCTTGGTCTGCACTATTTAGTCGTACCTCAGAATTTGTTGTATGAGCTACTTACTAAATGGAAGATGTGCGCCTCTGTCGATTTTTTTAACAAGCACTTATTAAGTAGGCCGTGACCTTGACGAAATTACCTAAGTTGTACTAGATGGCAGCTAGAAAAACTTATAAGCAGACTTTGAGTCCGGTCGGTGTAAAAACCCATTATTTTATATCCTCGTGAAGCGAGTTTTTGTTTTTTCCGAGAAATGAAACGTGAAAAGTGAAAGGAAACCCAAGGAGTGAATTGCGTTTCCTTAAGTAGTTCTTTACCAAATTGGCAATCTCCATTGTGACGCTTTCAGATGTGGCGATAAAGTGCATACTTGTTTATCTTACGTTTTTTATCACGTTTTACCCGGAGCAATCACCAGGTCTGCTCTTAGGAATCTGAATTGTAAGGCTTAGTTTGTAGTAATATACTAAGTGCATATTTATAACTCAGATGAAATTCCTTCGATGAATTATTGATTCCGCTGTTTCAGACACTATGTGGAATGGAGAACTGAGGAATATTTTCTTCTCTTCCCAGTAAACCTCATGAGCATAACTAAATTACTATATTCGACCTCAAATTCTGGCTGTTTTATATTCTCTTAAAAATGATATCATTAGCGAAGCAATTTTCTTCCAGTAGCGTGGCTCATGATAGAGTTAGATGTGCTGACCAGGAACGAAGTATTATGAAGGGTAAATTTGGGAGACATTTAAAAACTTATGAAACAACCGGATGGGCATTGTTAGGAAGAGGATAAGATAAGGGTATTCATTATTACCTGTGCAGTTCAACATATATGTGGAGGAAATGGTTGGAGGGGCATGGGAAGAACTGGAGATAGGAATGAACGTTGCTGGGGTATTCATACAAATCGCGGATGATCAAGCTTAAGTTGTTTTGTCAACCAAGGGACTGCAAACTCTGCTTAGTGCATTGAAAAGTCAGTGCGATAGGTATGAGATGAGAATAAATGTAAACAATACAAAGGTTATGCAGTTTTAGAGAAAGGTTAATTTAAACGTTAAAATGGTAGGGCAAAAACTAGAACAGGTGAAAGAGTTTACGCATCTTGAAAGTGTTTTGGACCAAAATGGTCAAGGTAGTGGGGATATAAGGAAAGTAATTGCGCTTAGTAAGGGGGCTTTCACAAGGAGGAGGGAATTAATGACATGGACGTTGAGTATGGATGTTTATAAAATATTCATTTAAACTTTGATATGGAGCAGAGTTATGTACGGAGCGGAAACATAATTATTGAATCAGGATGATAGGCGTAGATTTGGATGCTTTTGAAATGTGGGTGTGGAGAAGAATGGAGAAGGTGAAGTGGACAGTAAGGAATACAAATGGGGAGGTGCTGGGTATGGCTGAGTAGGAGAGAGGATTGTTGGCAGAAATCATAAGGAGACCGGAAAAATTGATGCAAAGCATATTGATCGGCAGTGGGATATTGAAGACTGTGATAGAGGGGAGAATGTTGGGAAAACGAGGAAGGAGCAGGAGTAGGATAGGGACGTTAGACGGAATGAAGGGAGGAAGGAAGTATACGAAGATGATGAGGGATTTTGTTGTAGAGTAGGATGTTGGGTTTTGTTGTGCTGGGGAAGGTAAGGGAATTGTCGCGGTACCGTTTGGTAGCTTGAGTCCATCCAAAACCTACCTTAACCGGTAGATAACCAATAATATAAATATTTTGTCAGAGTACAGATAATTAACCTAAATAGCCTAAAGCCAGAGGAAATCTCTTGAAAGTAAAAATTAATCCTTTGTCAATAAATTGTATTTTTTCCAGCAAAAGATATTTATTTATTGAGAAAGTACTCGAATTGTATGCATTCGGTTTCTTTCGTATTTGTCTGTTAACTTGAAGGAACTTTGAGTATCTGAAATATTAGCCTTCATGTACATTCATTCCGAATATGAGATCAGCCTTCAATTTGAGTGATAAATTGTTTACGTTTAGGATTCGTTGCTATTTCCTGCTACCTTTGCGGAAATTTTGAACATATAAGATATTGACCCATATACCTATTTTTTTAAAACATTTTAGATCAATGACCGCTCTCCGCGTTACAGTGGGCGAGTGAGTGAGCGAAATATTTTCACTATGGGCGGGCACCTCAGGCGAAAACCACAAATCGTCGTGATGAATAAATAATGACAGCGTGGAGAAAATCTTATTATCCTATCCTACGTGAAAAGTTGGAAGCGCTCCATCAAACGGTTTTCCAAACTTTTGTGGACTGCAAGAAAAAAAACTGACATTTATATTCAAGCTCACGCGCATAAAATGTTGATTGTCTGCTCCAATTTTAGTTATGGAGCTTTATGCTCCTTTAAATGAGTGAAAATATATGTTTTTTGCGCATTCTTTGACCCTTTGCTTGACTTGGAATATTCTTAATCTATGTAGCAAACGTCTAGCATTCAAAGGTTGACTATTGATACGGTAACGAATCACATCAGTTGTTTCGTTGCTGTTGGATTTTTTTCGTCTTCCTAAAAATACATGAAAGGCCTCGGATGATTATTTTTCTGAATTCTCGCCGATGTTAAAATGGTCGAAGACTGCGAAGGGCTTCAAGACAGTGTCCTGAACAAACGAAGAATTTTACAATTCGTCCGTGCCATTTACAACAAAAAGCTACTCACCCATTCGCCACAATGGGCATCTCGCGATTGTAAATGAAAACAGGATGGTATGTTATGCACCAGCAAACAAGTTAATCGCTCGATTAATATAAAAAAAACAAGAAACGGAGGGACGACCATAAAAATCGTGCAACCGCGTTGTGGCGAATGAGACTCCGAAAGTGTTTGGGAAAACAACCGTCACCGGAATGAACGTGGGAGGAAAAGAGAGAGAGAGGGAGAACAACCAGCAAGTTTCGAAGCAATATATATAGAGAGAGAGGAAAGAGAGCGTTTATTTATATAAGTAAAACAAGCGTAAATAAATAACTGCGCGCTTGGGTAAGAGCAAGGTGGACCTGGAGGAGTTGGGGGGGGGGGGGGGTAGGCGAGTAGTAAGGTCTGGCGGGAGGGTGAGGGTGATATTTTTGAAGGGATTTATTCGAAAAAGGTCCAACGGTTGAAGAGCTTGTGGTGATCGAGAGAGGGGAGTAAGGGGTGTGAAGGGGATGGGGGCGTATTCTTTGGTGTGACGCAGAGGGGGTTGCCCCACGGTGCGAAGGCTGCGTTCGTCTCCTGATTTGGTTAGCCGCTCGGTTAAAAAGCTACGTGGCACCAGCTCTCCTTTCCATTTACCACACCGAGAAGAGGTGTTACTTGTCGCGTTCAGACTGGGCCGAGAAGGGGCCCAGAAGGGGCGGCAGAGGGAGGTGGACCGCCGAGGAGAGAGGGTCCTCCGTGGGAGAGACGGGAGGGTCAGGGGACGGAGGATATTGGGCGGACCTGAGGGGGGAGGAGGGAGAGAGAGGCCTTTTCAAATGGAGGAACACACATGTGCGTGGGGCGGACATCTCCTTTTTAAAGGCAGGGATGGGGAGGAGAGATCTGGCGGCGGAGAGTAGAGGTGGTGGGGATATCAGTCCGAAGTCACGTGGGTGTCTACGGAATGAGTGCAGCGTGGGTTTTTCGGAGGGTCAGCGTAGGAAGTCGCTCTCTTGAAGCTTCTTGTCCCCTTTTTTCCTACCCTCCCCCTTCACGTCCTCCTCTTCGTTTAATCTTGACGGAATGGTGGATGGAGGGAAGGAGACGATCCTCTTGTTGCCATTTTCAGAGAGTGAGCATAATGTGGGCATTTTTCATTCTAAAACTCCTTTAGGTATCCTGGAGGCTTCACAAGGGTGACCCCACGGCTATTCTCCCGTGTTTACAATCGGACGATTCCCGGTTATTTTTTATTTAATGCTTGTTTTTTTTCCCCGCCTTTTGCGCCGTTCATTGAACTCGCGTCCTCGCCCCTCGTTGCAACAAACGCGCCTCGAGCGCGGATTAATTGTTCGGAATTTTTCCCTGTGCATACGAACGGTTATCATCGCGAGGCACAAGCGGGAAATATCAGCTCATTGGGTTTCCTCGAGATAGCATTTGTTTTCGTATCAATGGAGAATCAACAATGTTTAGATAAGGCAGGAAACGTAGTTGTTAAGGATGATTTTGTACTATATCGGCAGAGCTCAAACCTACGTGAGATTTTCTCAAACCTCTCTTGGTACATCAAAATAAACATACGTATACCAAGCTTCTCAATTTTTTTTGTATGAAACTATATTTTTTTTAAATGTGACTTTAGTTTTTGCGAAGAATTATGACAAAGTAAGTTTTGTAAATCCAAAATGAATAATTAGCCCGCAAAATGAAAAGGATTGACAGAAAACATAAATAGAAAATTTTAATTTCAAATGCCCACATTTAAATTATCCACAATTGCGGCGTATATTCTATTAATTTTACTTGACCATTATATGCAAGGTACCTATACCATATTCCCAAAAGTTATGCAGAAGTATTTTAAGTCGGGGATGAAATTTACATAAGATATCAACCCTCGATAAAATTAAAATGGACTGTGGATATCATGATTCATTGCAAGTATATTAAGCAGCTATTTTAAGAATATTAATGCCTTCATTTACCCCTTGCCTAAACTGAATGTTTATTTTATTTTAATTTCAATATGTTTTAATTTCAATTGATTAAATTAGCAAACCTAATTGAATGATTGATAAAGCAAGCTTAATATACTGGGAAATCATATTCACATAATATCATGTCGTTTATTTTTATATGTGGCTTACAAATTACTAGTTTAGGCTAGTAATTCAGACCATATAATTATATTTCTCAAACATTTTCTATTTATTTCCCTTTCAACCTTATAATTTTCCCAAATATGGTACAACTTGAAGGACAAACACGTCATTGAACCTCAAAATTTACACTACTAAAAAGTCCTAAACTTTCTGAGAGTAAATATTCTTCCTGAACAACAAACTTTCTCTATAAATTTTAATGAGTTCAATTTTATCACCTAGACACAATAAAAGAAGAATGATATAATACTGTTTTTGGAGACTTTGACGCTCGAAATTCAATGCGATCGCCAGAGCCCTTAAAATAGCGGCATAAATGCATACTTTTTTCATCTTTCTCGAAATGACATTTTGCTCTCATTATATATTGCTTTTTCTAAAGTCGAATTACCTAGCCCTGAAATTTCTTAATGTTTTAAAATATCCGAAATTAACAATTGTTATTCATCAAACTCGTCTCCTCTCATACATTTCCCAATTTAAAAAGTATTAGTTTTATTTTATATCTTCATTGCTGCAGTTTATTATTCATCGTAAATTTTAAAGCTTTTAGCTCATTCTATCTGAATTTCATCTATTGCAATATTTTCCATTGAGTCACCAGGCTCATTAGGGATATTGGACGGCTTACGGAATCGCAAGTGTGAGTCTAAATATCAGAGAGAATGATGCATCTCAAAGTTGTTGAAAAGTCTGACAGTTACGTAATATCTAATTATTTGGATATAATCAATGCATTTACTTTGGTTGTAATAATTTTGGACGAATAATTACCGGGTTCAAAACTATCCAGTCTTTATCTCGTTTTCGTATAAAACTGACAATGAGTAGTACTCAAGATGGAAACTTGAATGTGATATGTTAAATATTTGAGTGCGCTGAATTCTGGGAATAAACAAAAAACCATTACTCTGTTTTTTTATCAGATATATTTGAGACGCTAATTTCTGATTTGAACTTTATTTTAATCTTTTAATACATAACTTAAGAAGTTACCTTTGCCCAATACCGACTGATCTAAAACTAAAAGTAATAACATTTAAAAAAGGCCAAAAATTAAAACCTATTTTTTTAATATTCTCGACTAATAATTGCTAATTTGCATGAATTTGGAGAGAGAATATGGACACGGTTGATTCAGGACTATCACGAAGTCATTCCCTAAGAACAGCGTGCTGTGCATGTACAGTGGCGAAAGCTCCGCTACACTGGTCGGATTTTGAATTATTCTGCCGATGCATTTTAGCCTAGAAAAATGTTCAGAAACTTTTTCTACTTCCCACACGCTATCCCACAATATCATTCGACCAATGCTCTTTATTTACATCTGGATTTCTTCAAGTGTTTGTGAGGTGTGCCCCAGGAAACAGAAAGAGAGGGCGGGACCGTTTTTGTCCCAAATGAATTAGGAACGGAATCTTCCGAATTTGGCTACTGCTTTGACTAGGAACACCCAATCTACTTCCGTTCCTCCTACGCATCTACTCTATTCCTGTCTTAAAGTTAAATTCCCGGTTATTTATTCACGTCCAATTATCCTTAGCTGTGCCATGTCAGTAGAAAATGGAAAAAAAGGTAATTGCTATCGTATAGTTTTCGGTGCACATTAAAGTGGGTGGGTATGTTGCAACCGTCAGACAGTTGGAGGATAGAGAATTCCTACTAAATTAATTTAATATAACGGTAATAATAGAGAAAATAATTTATTTTTGTGAAAATAGTCGACCAGTGGCAGTCCGTAGTGTAGCGAAACTGTTAGACATAAATACATCCTTTCCGGTGTAAACGCAAAATCTTTGATTATTTCTTCGTGCTTTACAAATGGATTTCTACAAAGTATCGGCCTCAGCCGTCTCTCAAATTTATTTTCACTATTTTGTAGCATGTTTGGACATGGAATGCTTTCAGAAGATCTCTAATGTCACTGCCAACGATCGTCATTCCGGAAAAGAGAACTCCATTATGCCCGATTAACTGGAATAGTTATTGCCAAACGAAGTTGGCAAGCTCAGAGTTGTTTTAGAAATCTACAGCAATGTTTAACAGTTTTCCGGATTTCTCACTTGAACAAACAACCGACAGTAATGTTTTATGCAAGTGATATGTCCACAACGCTGATGCAAGTGAATCATAAGAGATCGATTAGGTCGAGCGGTAACACGAAGTTTTAAATCTCCGACGGGTTTATCCACCGCGCCAAGCTTTGTAACACAAACTGAGCTGCGAAATCATCAGAGCAGCTTGATTCCTGCCATATAACTTACCTCGTCCGCTTACCTTCCTTCGGCATAGTTCGTTCGTCTGACCGCTTGATTCTCACCTTGCAACCCTCTCCGTGCCTCGTCCGTTCCCCTTCCTTCGGCATAGCACACTTTAATGCTTCGTTTTCGTGTCCCAATGTTTATCTCCCGTGCCTCTCTTCCTCCCCAATCCCCTCTCTTCAACCCCTCTCAACCATTCCCCCGCCCCACACCCTCGCTAATTGTTCCGCGTGCGCCCGCAGCTTCCTCCTCGGCATCTCTCCGCACCCTCCACCGCCCCAACTCCTCCCTCTCCCCACTCCTTCCCACCACAACTCTTACCTCACACCTCTCCCTCCTTCCCTCCCCTTCCCTCCATGCCCCCTCTCTCTCCTTCTCTCTCAACAAACCGGAGGCCCTTAAAGCAGCAGCGGAGTAGACGATGGAAGGAGGGTTCGTGGGGAAAGGGGGGGTGAGGGTCCGATGGAGGGACACTTCGACCTTCCCTCTTCCCTCCTCCGCGAAAACGCGTGCGTGTTGAGGGGAGTGGGTGTGCGACAGAGGGGGGAGAACGTGCGGGATGGGGTCTCCAACAACGCGAGCGTTTGTGTGCGTGCCGTGGTGTGTCGATGCAGAGAAGTCGAGTGGTCGGCCGGGGGGTGGGTGGTGAGAGCAGCGGGTAGAGGAGGGTAAGGGGTCGTGGGGAACGCAGGGGAGCAGTGGGGTGGCCACGCCGGTGCGTGCCGAGGCGGTAGGTGAGAGGAGTGGGTGAAGCGGCGAGAGGGTGAGGGAGGGGGCGAAGGGAGAGCGGCGGAGGAGGAGTGTGGAGGGAGGAGGTAGGAGAGAAGGCGGGA
Source organism: Hetaerina americana (assembly GCF_022747635.1). Classification (NCBI taxonomy): domain Eukaryota; kingdom Metazoa; phylum Arthropoda; class Insecta; order Odonata; family Calopterygidae; genus Hetaerina; species Hetaerina americana. The sequence goes on along the minus strand of NW_027286985.1, from coordinate 68,195,641 downwards.
AAGACCGGGTGGGGGAGATGAGAGGCGTGCCGCCGGTAAAGCTCTCGAGGAAGACTGCGTCATTCGCATTGCCGTGTTCCTCGAGGAAGGAACTCGTTAAGGGACTTCTTTTGTTTTGCCAGTGTGTGTCTCTCCCTCTGTCCGTGCTCTCTCTCTCACCTCTTTCGCTGGTCCGCCGGTGGTATTTCACTTGTGATTTTGTTTCGGAGGGAAGGACGTGAGCTCCAGGAGCAGTACCAAAGCCTCAAAAGTCCTAAGGAGGGAATAACACGAGGAAGGATTCCGTGAAGATTTTGTTTTTCTATTTTGCTGTGCCACTGCTTCGCTTCGGGAGGACAAGTTTTTTTTGTGCGCGGGGATAGAAGAACACCTCTATTTGGAGACATCGGAGGCGAGGGGTGCTTTCGTGGGAAGTGACAGACGTCTGAAGGTTAGCAGCATGAATTAATTATATCAGGAAAATATTTACTGCCACACACGAATGTGACGTGCTGTCCTTGTTCGTGTTTTGCTCTTCGTTCTGTTATTCGCTGAAATAATAAGGGGTAAAGGGTTTATTCAGAATAGTATCATTCATCCCACTCGTAACCATGTAGATCAGTCATGAAGCTAGCACTGTTTTCCTCGAAAACATCATGTTTCCTAATACATTGATTGAGGGGCCGAAATTCAAAAAGGAGTTTTTGGAAAATTTCAATCGGTTTAACGTCTCATGACTTCCTAGAGAAATTATTTGAAAATATCTCCTTTAATTGTGAATGAATAGTCCCTACTACTAAAGACAAAGAAATTCTTCAATTGTTTGCTTACCCATGAAAAAACTCATAAAGTTTACCCATCGGTGATGTGTTTGTCGATATTTGCTACAAAGATGCATTTGCCGAAAGTTATCGAATTCAAGGAAAATACGAGTAGGATGTAGAAAATTTTAGTTAGAAAATTTTATTGAGTGAAATGGATTAAAGCTTTCGAAAATAGTAGGTTATAAGTGCATGAAATGCTATTCATTTGACGTTGGAAGAACACAGGCAGAGTTTTTGGAAAAAATCTCTTGCTATACAGGCGTGTATTTCATGTTTATTTCAGAACTTTCAATTTTTTTACGTTTGATTTTAAATAATTGTAATCCATAGCATTTGAAATAATTTGTTAAACTCTTGTGGTTATCAATAAAATAATATCCGTATCATGCCGACGTGACTACGAAACATTTCAACTTAAATGCATGGCATTATTTATATAGTGAAAATGCTGGATACTCAAATCGTATGTAATCAGCCAGAGGTACAATGTGCACCATTCAATATGGAATAATGATGTTGATACGCTAATACGTGTGTCATTGCGCTCTTATTTTCCATCTTCATTCGGGTTATGACGGGGCATCCAGTTGACTCCATTTAGTTTAGGGTTAGATGAATATGTAAATGTGCCAGAAAGAAATGAAAATATTCACATTTAACGATAAAATGACAAGTCAGCAATCCCAGCCTTTTATATGTACTACTTCCTCCAAGGCTTAAAATTCGTCCAATTACCTTAATTGGTTGAACTCAGGCTTAACATCAGCCCGTAAAACTACGGCTCATGCATTTTAATGGCGTTTGTTTACCTTTCTCCGTTGATGTCTTGCCATCCCTCTTTATGGAATAATTTGATAAATTACAAAACTTCGTCAAAGCAGATGACATCAACGTGTTATGTCACCACCTTTATTTAGGCGTGACATAAAGAAGCTTCTGGCTCCAGCGTCTATTGCGGACCTTCATTTTTTGGTGAACACGCCTTATTTTTTTCATACATCCTTAGGCGTCAAGCGTCCTTTTCTTCTACGGGGTTAGTGCCTTTCCCCGACGAATAATCGACAATCAGTGATCACGACGACCCATTGCCAATGGTCGCATAAAATGTGATATTGTGAATTGCGTCTTTCGCTTTCCACTTCATGCCAACATCCCCTACTTCCACTTGACTCAACCCTTTGATGGAATGCGTGTCAACTACTCCTTATGCCTTCTGCTTTCTCACAACCGACCAAGTTCCCGACCGCGTGACGAGCTTGAGTAATGCGATTCAACGTTTGCTCGATCACGGATCCATTTAATCTGTATCGGCAGGTATCCACAAAAAGCGCTAAGATGTGAGAGTTACATACCGACTAGTGAGTTGGTACTACGCAGTATAAAGGAGCATACTTACCTTTTTGCCTATCATATTCATCAATTGATTCTGAGCTGCATAGGTACGAGTATTGATGTTCAGGTAATATAACTGATTATGGTCCCGATTACACCATTTTTCTGGCCTTGTTCAAGCAAAAAAGTAACTATTGCTGTCAGAGTCCACCCCTGGCATAGATTTTCATGCATTTTGTCAGATTTTCATGTATAAACTTTGAAGAGATTCCTGTCCACTCTTTCAGATTGCATTATTAGAAAAGATATCCAGACCGTAATGCTTCATGCTAATTAGACGCATTTCGTAGGGACGGTGTCTTTTAGCGCTTTTCCAATGATGCAGTGAGTTTTCCGCTGTCAATTAAATGTACCAGTGGTTGCTTTCATTGAGAAATGCGTACTACAATATTGGATGGATATTCCAACGTAAATTTCATTCAGGAAAGACTCTGACATCACGGATAAACATCCCAGGCGGTACTCGAACGCGTGACCTTCGAATCGTGCATCAAGTTCGTTATCCGTTCCGCGTAATTGACGTTTCAATGAGGAGGTCGAGTTTGAATTCCCAAGAGAGAGAGAGGGAGAGATAGTCAAAGTTTTTGAGTTTTTGAGCATTGTTTACTCTCTCGGTCGTTGAAGTCTCTCTAGATGTAGTGGTGTCTGACTGATTGTGTGAAATAGTGGTCCGTTGCGCCACGATGTGGATCTTTATTGACTCTTCTGTCACCACGCTCGGACAGCCTGTTGTGAAATCATGTTTTTTTCGAGCGTTTCCTCGTGGCAGATAGGAAACACTTTCGATTTCTCTAAAGAGCCCCTCATTGCTGAAGAGTTTTAGGAATCGCTCTTTGGCGCAACCTTTGAGACTTGTGGAACGTGCTTCGGGAGCCTAGTGGAAGGAAATTTAGTGGAAACCTCCTGTGCCCATGAACGAAAGTGCTCCGCAAAATATATGTAAGCGAGATCGCTCCCTTGACCTCCATCCAGTGACGGATAGGCTTCATATTGCTCGCGGGCCTATTTTTCGTAATTATGAGTTCAGAAATTCATCTTCACGCTACTATGTCCTATGAATGTATTTTATATAAAAGCTTGATTTTGGTACTATCGTAATGGAAGACTGAGGAAGAAACGATATTGGATATTGAGTGACACTGAAGTCTGCGGTGTTAATTAATGTGTTATTAATGACATATTCCAAGTGATGATGCATAGAGAAAAGTAATTTTCAACCGAACAATACTAATTTTTTATAGCTAACCTAATCACTTTGAATGCTGAACTACAAAGTTTTCTTCATAAAACACGGGAAGTTAAGGGTAGGGATGTGACCCACATTAAGGGAACCTGTTGCCTTGAACAAAGGACATGATCGGATTTTTTTTTCTCGCGGCATGTGAATGCAAATTATCTTTTGAAATACTGGGAAATACCTGACTGAAGGACTTTTTCAACTCAGTAACGTAAAAGTGACGTCCACGTTCTTTTAAAACACCTGGTGAACGGATATGTATTACAGCTAGTTTCTTTGACATTTGTGAAAAAATAACACTTTAATAACCATGATTAACTTTTCCAAATTAAATTTCTGAGAACTCTGCGTTGATTGAATTCATGTAAATCGAAGAAAAGATTGCGAGGGAAACGTTTCTCCTTATTTTTTAGCATGCGTTATAATGTATTACCTCCTGAATGGATAAAAAATTGAAATAAAGAGGCAGCAGTTGTTCATCCTTTGTATTTGTGAAATGAGGTTTTTTTCATGTTACAGTTTCCTTCAGTTTAATTCTTGTATGAGTTCGTTTAACATGTAATAGAACGATGACACATTTATGGAAACATAAACATTTGCATTAACATAGAAAGAGGAAACAGTGTCCTGTGCGTCTGTCTAAAGTGGCGGCATATTTATACATCGGTGAAAGTTTCCCGGTTGGACCATCAAGTCCTTGAATCATTTGATTGGCTGATGTAACAACCAAAGAGCGTCCTTCAAAACAGATGCTCGTTGGGGAAGCACTTACTCATTATTCACGCATCGTGGTTTTTCATTCTCTGGGGCGTTATAATACCGACGTGGGGAGGCGTCTCTCAAACAGAAAACATAACCGATAACAACAAACATTTGCACGAGATACACTTAGGAGATATATCTAAAGCTCTCTCGTCTCCCCATCTCCTCTCACTTTCACCTCTCCTAATCAACCGATATTTCCGAAACGTGGGAGTGTGCTTCGTAGCCGGTCTTTTCCTTCGGTCCGGTGGAAATAAAAAGATAAGGAAAAAAATGAAATACCTTCCGGGCACGCGTTGACGGAAGGGATGGTTACCAGAACCCACCTGTGCGGTTGGACGGATGCCTCCGGAGAGGGGAAGTGTCTCCGGTCCATGCAACGAGAAACTCTTGTCATACAATCCTTGATCTTTATTTTTTAACTTGCCATGATACGGTCTCACTCTCGGCTCCAGGGACTCGAGACGTCCGACCGTTTTACCTCTTATACCCTACCGCCACCCGCCATCCGGTCCTCGCACCGTATTCTCCTGACCGAATCCTTCCTTCCTCTTCCTTCGCTGAAAGCATTCATTCACTCATGCCCTCAGTTCTCATCTCGCGATACTTTCCTTTTCTCGCATTCCGAAACGTTCAACTCTCGGAGGAGCGCACATGTTGATACGCGATTTGATCGACGTTCCCGGAACACTAGAGAGCGATCCCGGGAGAAAATCCTGGCCGTGAGCGTTATTCCGCGGCGCCGGTTTGGAGTTATAGCCTTATGATCGGGCAAACACCGTGGTGATGATTTGCTTTTTCACGCGACTCTTGATGTTATCAGAGTTTGACCGCAGCGTCGATTCGAAAGTTGGAAATCATTAGTCCTAGCGCGTATCCATTAGCAGTAGGTGCTCGCGCGAAATTCGTACTCACAATGTTTTCGGGCGCTAGAGTAACGGTGCCGTGCATATTTCGCTGTTTTGGTTCGGAGTTCTCTTCGAAGGATTCTATATCTAGTTAAGCTAATTCCTTGATAATTGTAGCATCATAGTTCAACTCAAAATCGGAAGCCGAGGGATCTAGGTAGAGGATTGGAAGAAGATATTCCTTTCAACCCCGTTGTAACCACTGTTTGTTTTTTGTATGTTTTAGCCAAATGTTCCAAATTTTAGCAAAATAACGAGAAGAAAAAATGGCGCTGAATTTATTCGAGGAAAATTTTAAGTAAAAACCTTCGACAGTAAATTTGAAATCTAATAATTGATAACTACATTGGTAAAACAATGAAGGGTATTGTTTTTTTATTTGTCACAAATATATGCAAAACTCAGGCTACAATGCTGACAGTGTCATATTCAAGGATAAGATATTGAAGCTTAAGTCGATGGTTCAAAAAGATCGGGCAATTATTACTATAGCGTCGCAGATGACAAATAATTTTCTCTAATTTGCCTAAAACTATTAAATATAGTCAATTACTTCATCAACACAAAGAGATATTATGGGTATCAGTGTCATTGGTGTACACTGTAAGCACATAAAAGCTTGCAGTGCCCTTAAACGAAAATCTTAACCACTATCAAAGACTTCGAGGGATTTGGCAAGGAATAAATAGAAATCACGACAGGCGAGGGTGTGTTATATCATATTTTAAGGAATATGTATTCCTTACTCTATGCATTTACACAAATAAATATAATGAAACAAGAATTTGAGGACTAATACTGAGTAGTAAATCTTGTGACACCTATTTAAGTTTGGCGAGAGGTATCCGCCTTAAGGACGAGTTCGGAATTTTAACTCCCTCTTTCGGGTCTTTTCTACTTCTCTTTTATTACTTTTTTTTCACCAAATCCCCTTTTCGGACTGCACACCACAAAAGCCTTCGCGCCATGGCTTTTTTTCGGGAAGATGTGACGTTAAGCCCGGACGATGCCTTATCTATACTCCCGTGGGAAACCCGACCACCCGGCAAATGGAAACGCCACGCGTGAACGGAAATCAAAGGCACTGAATATTCAGCGTGCAGGGACCCTGCGCCATCAAATCACGTCGGCATCTCTTGCGCCTTACATGGAACCCAGTCGCCGCGTGATATATTGAGGGTGAAACGTCGCCGAGCGGCCGCTGGAGGTTATATTCGGAGTTGAGCCCGCTCAGGTTCATTCTAATCCTATTAGCAGCGTGTTGAAAAGGGAAACGAGGAAGGTAAAAGTTATCGTAGGAGCGGTTGTCGGTCCTGAAATTAATTCCTCATTTGGACGCTTTCACGGGAAACCGCTTTAGAGTTTTTCCTTATTGCAGCCTGCATTGATGTTGCAGTGAAATTCTTAGAAAATATGCATAAATATTCCTTTAACTGCGTCCCTATCAAATTAATTAGCTTATATACCTTTCTTTGCGTAGTGGTGTATTGAATATTTTCAGTGACGCTAGGCACTCATGTTCATGTAAAAATCAGGCTTCCACCACCCTAGTAACCAATTCCAAAGGCTAGTTTTGGTAGCTATCTTGTCCTTGTTAATATCAGTTGCAGTGGGACGCCAACTCTTCCTATTGTCATAATTATTAATGCGTTTGTTTTGATCGAACTACAGATGGCTGTCTGAGTGAACTCTATGAATTCCTGAGTACGAGGGTGGTCTGAAAAGTTTCCGACATAACAAAGATACAAGATATTTTTTCTGAAATTTTCGGATATATTCTGAAATTTTCTGAGGTCGGAAACTTTTCAGACCACCCTCGTATTTAAATACGTCTCTTCTTGTTTTCGTACAAAATTTCGCTCGGAATAAAATCGGTTCGATAAACTCTTTTTAACATTTTTAGCACTTCGTGTGTGCTCCGAAACATACTGATTCTTTTCGGCGTAATCCATCATGTGAATAACTTAGATGATTTGGCGTACGTTATTATCTATAATCTGTCGTTTAAATTTATACAACGGTGTAAATTAAATTACTAGAGATTATATCCTCAGAAAAAACCTTCAAAAACGTTAGCGCCCAGGGGATGACTGCTTATCCAGCTATAAGCGTACAACACCTTACTTTCCTTCCTCTACCACCATCCTAGTATGATAATGAATCAATTTTTAAAGCACAAAGCATTTCAAGTGCCCAAATACAGAATTTCTTAGGTGTCGTCGCCGGACTAACAATCGATCTTCCGGTGACTCCAAGTGTCTCGGCGTTAATCTCAAATCAACTCCGTGCCTGATCTGCATGAGTCTTTGCTAGCACACTACTCTTTGCTTGACGTCATTGAATCCGTAGAGGAGAACCGAAACCCCAAATTTCACCATTAGATACCGAATGACGAATGACATTCTCTGAAAGCCACCCTGTCAATGCTTACCGTCAATAAAGACGTCAGTACATAATAGCTCCCGAAGGCCTTCTTCAACTAACCAAACTTTGATAGAATCTCTTTGTCCTTGAGTGTACCTTTGGAGGATTGGAACATACCTGGCCATAAAAATGACGTGCGCGCGTTAAAATCACCTGCGAGGACCCAACTATTATGGCTTTGTGTTTATAATTTTTTTATTGTTATGAATCAGAGCGTAAGAAATTCTTGAAGACTTAGGATGTCTAGACCTAATTTGGCTATAATTTCAATAAGCGAAAATATTTTAATATATTTCAATCTAGACTAGTTAAACTAATTGCGTTGATTTTTCCTTTTAAGAGAAAATAGGTCATTGATTAATTAATAAATTTGCAATCTTGAAAGTAGTTGCAGAGAAGTATTTGGAATAATTGACTCATCATTGTTGTCAGAAATATACCTGCTAAACAGTAAGACAATATTTCTATGGATTCTGAACCATTAATTCGTCACTGATGATTACCTGCCGGGTTGTGTGTTTTCAATTGATTACCTTTACCTGCAAATAATTGTGGTTTTAACAAACTATCCATAATTGTATATTTGGTCTGAAAACCGTTGATTTTATCAATTTTTCAATTAAAATAAAGTTTTACAGACCCAAAAAAGAGGGCCTTGTCGTCTTTACCAGCCTAGGATACATTCAGTGGCATCGTCCTCATGTAGAGGGTTCATGCTGTTTCCGCTTTTGGTAGTTTCACGAGGTTCATTTTTCCTGCAAATTTATTTTCAGGAAAAAGATTAATATGTATATTTGTAGGTATGTGGGAGATGTATATGTATGTGTGTATATATATATATATATATATATATATATATATATATATATATATGTTTTTATATATATGTATATATATATATGTTTATATATATATGTATATATATACATATATATCCCAAATAATATGTGTGCTTAGGTAATTGTTGATTGATAGGGTTGTTAAAATAAAGGTGGTGGTTGCTTTCCTCGCCATGATAATATGCTGTGGTTATTTAAATATCACAGAGGGTTTGACACCACGGCTTTCAACTGTGTTAATATTACTCTGAAGATTCTTGTTATTTTAAGATAAACACAGAGCATACTTGAAACCCTCGTTTTTTCTGTGCATACTTGCACTAATTCAAGAATGTTAGTTTAAACGGGTGTAACTTAACAGCAACTTATTCGCAGTGCGTCGCATTTCCACTTGAATTAATATCTTCAAGTGATGAAATTCAACCATCACTACAGTAATCAACCTGAAGGCTAATTTTGATAGGCTGGCGTAAAAGTCACCCGAACTAAACCTTAAGGCGTGGGAATTTCACACATTCAAGGTAATAAGTGGGAGCATTGTCTTTCGCCGTGCCGCCAATATGGTTTCTCACGAAATTCTAACGACTAGATCTCATCACTTGGATGGGGTTGGGCAAAGACAGAACCCAGGATCTGAATTTGGGTTCTTCCGATCGGCAGCGAATATTTCTACCAATGGGCTACTACGCTGATGAACTTTACCTAAATACATTCGATTATTCCATGTAATGAAAAGTAACGTCATAACATCAAATGTATTGGAAAAAGGACCAAATAATACGGTAATGGCATTGAGTGATAAATTACAAGAGGATATTTAAGCCAAAACCTGGAAGAAAAAATCTTCATGCGAAAACGGATTTCTAAACAGTTTTCCCCTCCAAGCACAGTGAACGAATCTACACATAAACTTTACACTAAGAGTCAGTGTTGCCTTGAGTTAAACACGTAGCCAACATCATCAATATTAGTTGCGTTAACACACAATCCTTAATTCGTGTCCGCAAAGCTAGAAGTGAGACCTTGTTAATTATGTAATAATATAAATTATTTTTCAGGGAAATGAGTTTCGATTTTATAAAAGACGTTTTCTCTAGAATAATTGTTATACCTAAATCGATGCAAAGGGAGAGGTTGCTGTATGAGCAATGGCCGTTGATTCAAAGAAATTGGGCATCTTTAAAGTAATTCATGTGACTACCATTACTGATATGGCTTTATCATCTAGATTTACACGTACACTGACCCATATTTCAAACAAAAATTTGGCTTGGTAAAAGTCTGGTCTTTACTGTCAATATTGTGGTCTTATTTTTTATGCTACCGATGTGGATACTATGCATGTGAGCTGTGTTTTCGTTTGTCGATGCTCGATCCAATTCCAGCAGCAGAAAAGAGAAAATGAAAAGAAATATGGGTCTGTAAGAAAAGTTGTACTGGGAGAACTACGGAATATAATTGAGGATGAGATATAAGAATTTAAAAAAATAATTGCAGCCATTAATGGGCATGGAGATGAAAAGGCAATCTGATCGTCGAGAGCTAAGAAAAAACCAATTGTAGGATTAATCATCAGCTAAACGCAAGATTATCATATTTTTCTCAGACCAAATATGACTACTCTATAAATATACCAGAGCAATTTGGATTACACTATCGGAAGGTAGCATTGCCTTCTTTTGCAAGCGAATTAAAGGAGGTCGATAAATAGTCGTCAGCGTCCTTTCCTCGTTGCGGTAGGTCGTGAAATTGGCCTACTAAAGTACAAAATTTGCAACGCTTGATGATCGGTAGTTTCCTAGTGTCTGGCGTCCACGCAGCCGTCTCTCGGCAACGTCTTCCTTTTCTCCGCCCCCCCCTCAAAGTCCTGGAGTGTGTCCTTGTCACGCCATCGTTTTCGGGAACTGATAGCTTTCGCAGAGAATCAATCAATCAAGAGGGTTTCTATTTCTTCCGAAGACCAGAAAGAAAAATCATTTTTCCATTTGTACGCGATCCAACCTGGAGTCCGTTTTCCTAGAAATTAATATTTTTATGTCTAACTTCCGAGGGAGATGGAGGAGGGGGCGAGAAGTGATGAACGTTCGCTACGCGGAAATCCGTGCGTGCCGCGGATTCCGTGAGCAAGTCGTTCTTGGAATCGCAAGAGGATAAACTTGCGAAAGTATTAGTTAAAGTAACCGACTCTCTTCACCCCAAGCCAGAACTTCTATCCGCGGTAGGATTCCGGGCGGCGGCCCCGCCTTCCCTCCCAGTCGTGGACGGACGGGGTCGATTGAGGGAGGAGGAGGAAGAGGGAGGACCTTGGGGAGTCATGGGTGGTGTGGTGTGGAGTGGGGGAAGGAAGGAGCCCTCTGTGCATCCGCGTGAATGGATGGAAGTTCTCTCCTCGGCGATGGGTCTCCTCTTCGGCGAAAAACCGTTTCCTAGAACGGAACGATTCCCGCTCTGGACCGAGTGTTGAGCTAGGGTAGGGTTTTCGAAGAGGAAAAGTGGTGGTCATTATCAACGGGGAACGCTACAGAGATCATTTCGCTTCCCCGTTTCCCTTCCTCACGATGTCTGTCCCTCGCTTCCAGACGGTTCGTCCTCCATGCTCTGCGGACATAATTCCGGGGTCCGGAGTCTGCCGTGGCAAAAATAGACCGGGCCTCAAAAGTATCTTCTTTACGCTACCTGAAGTGCGAGAGTGTGAAAAATACGAGTATTTTATCTTTATGAAAATTTTACGACGCGAGTTGAACGTTTTTTTCTTCGCTTACATACCAAAAGGCTTTTCCCTTGCAGGACACTCAACGTATTATTTTAATCTTGGAAAAACTAAAATGACAACTTTCTATACACTTTAGGGTCGATAGTTCTTTTTTCTGTCGAATCTAAAAGCATTTCAGTGGTTTATAGCTGCATAGAACCAAAGAGATCTAATCTACTATTAACTATATACATACGTCAAAGAGATGAGTGAGAGATGATTGATTCACTTTTACAACCAGGATTTATCAATAAATGAAATTTTTGTCAGCATCGTAGATCCACACTACGAATGGTTTATAACATCAACGTTTTTAAGCAACCGTTTGCTTTAGCAATCGCTCCTGTTATGGAGGTCGTACCCCACTCCTAGGATGAAAATAATGCGACAATTTATAATCCATGGTTTTATTTTCAAGAGTATCGCAACAAGTAGTTTTTGTCGATATTCGTTTCGAAGCCAGCGAATGAAACAACGAAAACAATATTTATGATCTGTGAAATTCACGTTTAGAGACTCAAGTTTCTAGTTTGAAAGGAATCTTGCAACAAAGGGAGCCCTGTGAGATTTTTTTCTGGTTTTTTGATGACTGGATTCAGTTCGAATCGTCAAAAGCATCGCATTAGAAGCGCCGTTAAACAAGACAATGCTCGCTCCCCAGGCGCGATGCTAACCCGTAACCTTTGCATTGCAAGGGCGGATACAGGAGGCATTGGGACGGGGAAATCTCCCTCCCACCGTTACTACTGCTCGGAACTACTTTTGAAAGCGGACAAACAAGAGATTGTGAGCAGCTTTGGGATAGGGATGATGAATTGAAAAGACATTCAACATACTAAATTGAAGTTTTTATGTGAGCTTTGGAAGAAATTCATGAATATGATTCATTTGATTCGGTTTTCAGCCTACTAATTTGAAATTCCCCCAAAAAGAGTTTTGAAATTAAATGCAAAAATAAGGACTGATTATAATTTTACCGAAAAATCAGTGCCAGCATTAAAAAATTCTCTCGCCGCCGTCCTACTTCTCTTGGAAAATTATTCTTTGTAAAGTTTTTCTTTCGCTAGCTGTGATAAATCGATTACTGTCGATTAACACGTATTAGAACGATTCAGTAAGTTGTGAGGAAGCACCCACCCGCGGCAGAGCTATTTTTCTCCAATCCTATACATGCAAAAATAAATGAACAGATCGTTCCCGTGCTTGATAATTCAACAGATTAAATGATTCAGGCCCGAAAGGCGGACCATGGATATTATAGGTTTGTGTGGCGAGTGACAAATTCCCGATTTATCATAAATAGAAGAGATAAAGTCTTGAACAAATAAGGAGACGGAGTAACTCGTTCCCTTAGTTTTAGCTGTAGATAAAAATGTCCTTCTTCGCGTTCCGACTCCTTCCTCAAAGCAGCCTCTTTAAGACCATCACTCACTCAAATCCTGATTGGTGTAGGCAGTAGTGTCTCTTACAACATTGTCGACGTGAGTAAGACAAAGATATATAAAAAGCATATGATATTTTTTACGGTACGAACGTGCGACGTCATGTTACCTATTTCGGTTTAGCGAGATGTCGGCGAAGAGGTATGAAGCAGCTCTCATGCTCCTCCTCATCCTGCTACGTACAGAACTCGGACTAACGTCGTTAGACCTCAATTCCTTTTTTGCTAGTAGTTTCTGTTACTTTCCAAGTGATGACTCACTCTTGGATCGATTCTTTTGTTCTCTTTTGACCTTATTTGACCGATGTTTAATGTCTCGTATTTACGAGAGCCTCAGCTTGATATTGACGCTTTTGTCGGTGGGAAGATATACAAAACGAATGTTTTATCTATGAAACTAAATGCCGAGTCAAATTATTTCATGATCACATATATTACTGACTTCGTGATTTTCGGGTTTTCTTGGGCATCGATGTATTTAAGTTGATGAAAAAATCACCCGCTCTCCACACAACATCTTCAGGCACGAAGTCATTTTTTATACGTAGATAGATAACTCCCTTGGTTGTGGTTAGTTTTGAATGTCCTATTGAAGTCTAATGAGTTTAGAAATTGATGTGGGTAAATTGGAGTTGATAGCTCTTAAGAAATCTTTTGAAGTGGGTTCTATAGCTCTTCATGCATGATAATAAATAGTTGCGAAGTGATGAGGGAATTAATTTGCATTCCTTTGAAGATCCTGACACTTATATGTTTACTCGTCCCATTCATTCCAACATTTCCAATTATCATCATTGATTTTAACCCGTTTTAGGTCTCATGTCTCATCTACGGCCTTGAGCTTTAGTACCTTTAGTTTTGTTCTGCGCAATACGCAATTCTGTTTAATTTACTTTGAGGTATTTTCAATACAATGAGAATCGAATGCCTTCTCACAGTAACTTATTCTCTTCTGACATGTTTTCTGTTCATGACTCCTCAGCCGACATAATCTATTTATCCTTCTTTTGATGGAAGTAAGTATCCCATGGGCTATCCTTTAAACTAAGGCTGGGAAAAATAATTTTGTATAACTACTGCTACGTTTAAGTTTCTTACACAATTTAATCATAAATAGAATTCTTAATTTTGTAAAATCGCTATTAAGGAAAAAAAGCCGATGGTTTTTGTAAATTCACACGGATTCAAACTTCAATAAGAATAGAATGGAGTCCCTCGAGTTTTTCTTGTGTTGAAAATTACTCACCCTTCGTCTGATTCCTTAATTAATAAAACTTCGACTCTTCCGTTCACTTTACGTCGGCATTGTTTCATTTAAGTCCAGTCATGAAATCTTGCTAGAAAATCACTTTGCAATAGCCAGTCGGAGATGATGCGGGTTGATTGAACAAACTTTGACCTCGATTCTCAATTAAATTTTCCTTTGTTAGTTTCGTGGAAACAGTCACGTGAAATGCCCATCTCCAGTTCACTCGCATGAGTACCTGTACCACATATAGAGTAAGTCGTACATCGGCTACAGTTGCATTTGAGTTAACTTCAGGCATATGGCAAGTCACGCGAATGTGTGTCGCCGAGGGACCTCGAACATAAGGAATCCTCGTGTGCAGTGTCATCTAAATTATATCCTCAACTTAGTTGTGAACGACGCGCTAGCAAAAAAAACACAAATGGATGGTTTGCCGAAGTAAACGTCGTTATTATTCTAATCGTCGGAGAATATTCCCACAGGTGCGCGGACACGGCTTTTCAGTCTTTCGAAACTTGTTGCATTAAAATTTTCGATTCACCCGCGTCCTCTTTTCACTCGCAAACCTTTCCCAAGCGTCACATTTGAATTCATGTTCGGGCGAATCTCAATTAATGTGTGGGTGTTAAAAAGGTACTATAACTCTCCACGGGCGCCGCCCTTGAATATGGCTTGCGTTGATGAGTTATGAAATTAATGGCTGCGCTGTGTTTTATTTATGAGCAACTACGCGCGTCAACTCACCTGACCTTTCTTTCCGTTTTCTTGAAACGTCTAGGTGAGGCAGTGGCTGAGAGGTTCTCTGGTGAACGCGGGAAAAAACTCAGAAAATTGATTGAAATAATTTATTTTCTATAGAATAGGAGTTTCTAAGTAAATAAGTTATCACGACTGACGCCGCAAAGTAATCACGGAATCACTTACTTTACGCAATTTGTAAGTGCTTCCGTTTTCTCGCCGGCATGCTGACAGTCTAAAGCTTAGGTTCTGGTTTCAGAGACCGGGCGTGAAGTCAATGTGAAGGAGGTCTTCATACGTTCTCTATATTACTATTGCAAGTTAGAGTGGACTTTTTTCCGAAAAATATAGTTATTACGTGAAATGGAAAAAAATATGTCCAAGAAGTGACTTTAATGTCACCGTACATCTACTGTACTATCACCCTTGCCATTAACACAAAAGAATGTCTCCGAATTATAACGATTTGTTAAATATCCCCAAAAATTTAATGTATGATTCATTCGTTACATACAATTGTTATATCGCGACTCTACCAATGTAAAATTTATATCTATAAAACAATAATCACTCATCTGTTTTTTGAAAATTATTACGCCACTCATATGAGTAGCATAACATACAAGTTTCATTTATTTCATCCATTTTACATGGGAATAACTTTTATTTCATGTCACCAAAGGATACGGTATGTGTCAGCTATAATACGCGATCCGATTTCCTTTTGGCTGGTACACTTAGTTTCTTCTTCTCGTGAATTATCCTCTTTGCATTGCATTTGAATCGTTTGAATGACTGAATTACATTTCTTCCGCCAGCAATTGAATTGGTCAAAATTTCAACATATGGTAATGTTAAGGCGAGGCAATCAACTAAAGTAATTCATTCATGCGGCTATGTTTGTTCTTTTCGTGAGAGTAGGGCCCACCATCTACTTACGCTTTACGGTGACAAACATTCAAATGCCCGTTACTCTCTTTCTATGCCACCTATGTATATTTTTCCAGACAGATGAGATACTTATACAAACCTGGATTTAATTTCAATGGCGAAGGGCATCACCCGAGGTTGAATCCAGGTCTCTCAGATCGGTGGCCTCCGCTTAGCCCACCACTTCGACTTTTGCTGGGAGTTCAACCGAATTTACTTATCCCAACGCTGCTTTTGGAAGCCTGTCTTCTTAGCTTCCTCCTAACTTGTATGCCGAATCGAAGGTCTTATGGAGTCCTTGCCGATCTGTCAATGGTATTTATTCTTGAGTTGTAACAGAGGAAAAAGGCATAGGAGTAATGAATAAAAATGTTTCACAGAACAATAGTAAAATGACTAATGCTCAATATGAGGCCGTCAATGATCGTTACCGAGGGGTATTATGTGCGTAACTTCGGTCTTCATTCCGCAGGTTGGGTCACAGCGTTTCTCCGTAAGGATCGATGTCGTGATTTCTTCTGCATTATCTCATCGGAAATTCAATGGACGTGATTTGTTATTTGTTGAATTTATGTAGTCCTTGTCGTTCTCTGCATCTTTTCCCGTCCCCTATGACATTCTAGCAAGTTTTTAAAATGTTCTCATGATGTATGCAACCAAAATGTTTGTATCTTCGTTTTATGACCTTGGAGCACACTTCAAACTCTTTTTTCTTGCTCAATTAAATTAAGAACCCCTTCATTGCTAACCTTACCATTCCACCGGCGATTTCGAGCGTCTCCAGCCATTTCTTTGTTCTGTCATTATTTTCTAAGTGTCGCAACCGTATGATTCCACCCTCCTCATAAAATAATTTTTTTCTTGTGTCCAGGTTGATTTCTTTGGAAGTCTAGGGTATATTTTTGATCCTAAATGCAATGTTCCTTCGCTCCGTTTTGTTAAAAATATCTGCCTTACTCGGTACATCTTAGTGATCTTACTATTTAGATAGTTGAACTCTCCCACTTCTCTCTTGTCCCAATTCTAAAATCGTGCACTCACGTTATTCTACCCACATTTGGTGCTGACCATACATTTAGTTTTTCATATATATATATATATATATATATATATATATATATATATATATAATATATATATTTTTGTGTGTGTGTATAGTTGTATATGTATATTTGAATATGCATGTATATGTATGTGTGTACATATATGTATTATATATATATATATATATATATATATACATATATATACACACATATATATATATATATATATATATATGTATTTTTACAGAACTCAATCCATCCTAAACTTACAGATATACTGGGAAGATATTAATATTACATAAACCGTACGAACGGTTTGACGACTCTTTGACGACATTTATTTCTTCGTTACTGCGTGAGGAATTATTTCGCGACGCCAGCGTACGGTTTGGTGATTTCAAACAAGCCCTGTCGTCTCGGTGAGCCATTCCCATCCGATTAGTAATCCTGGTCGGGAGGTTCCCCTTTTTTCGAACCGGTGCTGCGGGGGTGGATGAGATGCCCTCGGACGCAGGTGCCCGCTAACGGTGGAAGGATTCCACCCACGTGCCCTCAGCGGGTGTCGAACCCAGCGCGCGCAGCCGCGTCCGCTGAGAATGGAAAAAGGATACGACCCCCGCGTGACGCAGTTGACTCCTTCTTAACTCACCCCACCACATCCCCATTCCCTTCTCCCCTCATAGCCCTCCCCACCCCAATAGCCGTGGTGAAGGCTCCACGTCCTTGTCCACCCACGCAATCCAATCACCCGCCTCCTTAAACGCCACCCACTCGTTCCCCTCTCTCGCTCACTAACCTCACCCCCCCCACTTCGCCGCCCTTCTTCCCCTCCGTCTGCCGTGGAGATCGCCCGCAAACAACTCCTCCTGCTTCACCCCCCCAACCCCGACCGCCCGCCCCGACTCAATCTCGTTCCGAAAGGAGTCCTCCCGCCTCGTGCCGACCCGCGACCGCTCTCCGCAGCAACACGCACTTATTCAACGCCGCCACCCGCCCACGCGAGATTGGAGATTTTTCGGAGCCGAGCGATCGCACGTGCGCCGACAACTGGAGCGCAGTGAGCCCTCCTGTGGAGAGAACATTAACAGGGATCATGTTGCGAAGAGAGGGGTGAGGGAAAAGAGGGAGAGAAACGGGAGGTGCAAGTTACCTCCATCACTGTCGTGTCCGAAATGCAACGGTGTCGGGTTTCAGTGCATTGCGATCGCTGAGGTATTTGTTTTTTTTTATTTGTTTGTTCAAGAATTGATTGTCTATTTAGTTATTTTGGTTCTTAATGAGGATTTGACTTTCTCCTGTTGGGTTTATTCATCACGCTTGCGCCGGCGTGGAAGCTTGTAGTTCAGTTTGATTAGGCTACATGGTCAAACTTTCGCCAGCATGGATGGTAGACGCTTATGAAAATACTCAGGAATAATTATCTATCCACTGAAATAAATAATTAGCAATTTAAGAACTAGAATAAGACATCAAGGTATTTTAAGAGGGAGAAAAGTCAATATGAACTCTAATTACGCCCTAACACTCTGTAATTAGATCCGTAATTCTTTGCCTTGCAACAGACTGGGTCTTAACGGGTTGCATTTTGACCAGACATAGTATATTTACAGAGGATATTGCTATATGATTAATAGGTAAATAAAGGTGAAAAGAATTTAAAGGGTTGCAACTAGATGAACTGCGTACACTCAAACATTTTAATATTTTCCATGACCACGTTGTTTCGTCAATTTTGGCGCAGCCCGATTTGTGAAGTCATAAGTAAATTTGGTGAAGAAGTATTTTGAGAGAATATGTAATACAGTTACTTTCGTAATAGATGCATCAAAATTCCTCAAGTATTATGAATTGTATTTCTCAAATTATTTGAATGTAAAGTGTCGGTTCCCTCACAGCCTATTTTGAGCTCTTTGATCAGATTTGAAGAAACTTCTTAGGAAAACGCGTGACAGATTAAATCGTATTCCCGCATCATATCAGTTACCATCACCTTAAAATGCCAGGGCACAATATTTCCACGCTTGTCGAATTGAAAGTTTTATTTTATTTTTCTTCTAAATTATTAACAATTAATCCGGACTTGAATCCGCACGCGTATCTACTTATTTATGTTAAAAAGTGACGCGAGTAATGCAATCCATGTCTGCCATTCTTAAAAAAAAATACAAATAAGCTACCCCTATATTATTTTAGTGGACATAATTCAGTCTTAAACAAAACAAAGAAATTACTTTTTTGCGAATATGACGTGTTATAGATTAGCTTAGATATGTATATAAAATCACGAGCAACTATGATTCTGCTGTAATTTTATTGAGAGGTCATAATTTAAACCTGACGACATCAATATTTTTTCGGTGCCCAATTAGAACTGTTTCACTTTTTATTAGTAATATGCAACTGAATTTATTTTGAGTTGTGCGTTATATGTTTCGAATGAAAAACTACTGGAGTCAGAGAAATGAAGGAATTGCAGAACTACTTGAATGTAGTATTGAGAAAACGCGAATGGCATCGGTTGGTTGAGGGTTCGCCCACTCTGGTTACCGAAGGAATTTTAATGGCGTGGGTTTAATCTCTTCGATCATCTACACCGAAGTCCGGCTTTCTCCTGCGTGCTCCAGGGTGGTGATTAAAATACCCCTGCAGCAGCTTAGTTAGCCACTCTAGAAACAATTCAAGCACAACCACATTTTGTTAGTGACATATCTCAGCATAGCATATGCCCTAGTTCATTATGTCAAGCATAATTTACATAGCTAATTTTAGTTGTTAAATTCGATCGATTGGTTAAAATTTGACTACCACACATTTTTAATTGAATAATGAACAATAACGGAATTCACGAATAGAATTACGCTGAAAATCCAAGAAAAATTTATAAACTTCTTTTGCTGCATGAAGTTAGTCGAATTAAGGCATCAGAACAATACATACCAACCCTTCAAATATTGCGCATTGAATTTTAGAGCGGGAATTGGACTGAATTATATTCCAAAATCAATGAAAGGACGAGAATTATCCCATGGGTGAAAGTTTAGTTTCACCAGTCTCAGGGAGGGCGGATATTTTTATGAAAAAATGAGATAAAAAGAGCCGTTGGCGATTTTACAATCAATCTTGCTTACTTCCTGTCGGTATCCGATGATGATTCGGTGAGTATGTAGCATACAAATATATTTTTGTGAATTATTACGCATGGTTTTTACTTAAGGTCATTATTATTTTTTCTTCAAAATTTGAGACCGGGACTTCAAATAGTGGACACTCAGAAGATTTGTAAATTAAATATTTTTGGTATTTCTGGTAAATTTTTTTCCTATGTCCTCTGAATCCATGTTTGCACATTTTGCGAAGGATCCAAATTTTCGCTCTCAACTTTGGCGGCGAGGATGAATCAACGCTCCGGTGCCTCCCATCCTGCCATATTTAGGCGCTTTTGCCGAGATCTTATAATTCACGGTCACCTTCCCCTGAACTTCCCTTCCCATTCCTTCACCCTCTCCTCCCACCCTCCCCTCCTTCCCCCCGCTCCTCCTCAACGTCAAACCAAACCACGTGCTCCTCCCAGCTGAGGCATGCATTGTGATCGAGGAAGATAATGATAGGCGTTCTTCCATTGTTCGCGTGATTGGCTCGTTCACGCCCCATCTAAGCTAGAGGAAGGAGTCCGAGAATAGAATGGATTATAATTTAAGAAAAAAAATATTTCGTCCGTTTTCAACGTGTTGCTGTACATTGAAAATAAATGATGAAGAATGACGCCCGCATTTTCTGGATTTGCATATATCCAAATTTTTCGCCATACCGTGTACGGTTGATGAGACATTGTTTTGTTGTTTCGCGGGTGATTTTCAATGACTTGGGGTCCCATAAAGGGAGAATGAATGCGTAAGAGGAAGAGGTTAAACTGAGAGAATTTCAGTTTAGGTGAGGACGACCGTGTCAATCAATTATACACGGGAGATGTTGCCGGAAGAATTACCGGGGCAAGCGGCTTAAGGTTAAGGTAGGAGCGGCATTGGGTTGGGTTGGAAAAACTTGAATAGACTCTCACAAAATTTCTATTCAGTGTACATTCTCTGTTTTCTTATGTGAAAAAGATGACATGGAATGGAGCGGTTCATGGAAAATTAATACCTGCCAAACCTTTTTTCCATGTGATTCAACTACCGTTCTAATTTAGGCAAATCAAATCCTGTGATAATAAGACACTTAGCTATTGTTTTATGGAGAAATAATTTGGATGAGAACAGAAAAGGTGATTTATCCAAATTTGGAAAAACATGAGAACGCATAAGAATACAAGCGAATGGCTTAAAACAAATATGCTTACCTTCTTTTCATCTAATTCTTTCGTCTTCAGATGTTTTATAAAATATTGTTCTCCTTTCCTCCTCTGCATAGTTAGTATCAACCAGCCAGTGTGGTGGTTGAGGATATGGTATTAATGAATGATTGAAGAACTTATATGAAAATAAATCATGGAAATGACATCCGTGACTGTAATCACGTTGATCCTTCGGCTTTAATGTGGAGACAGTCATGATGATTCGATGGAAATTGTAAATCAATAGGTAATCAAATAATAGTTTTGAATAATATCTCAAATAATGCAAATTAAATCTTAAATAACATTAATAGTGTTAAATAAGAGCCTTAGCCTCATTCTTATATACACTTAGGTACCTGATTAGTTGCAGGTATCTAACAAATTCAGTTTACATCAATATAGATCTTTGATCCCAAGCTATTTTATTTGACTTGACAAGTGAACAGGTCACCAAGTATGTTGTTTTAATTCGCAATTTTTTTTAACTATATTCATATATTTTCAATCTACGGCGAAGGCTTATCCTATCACCTTTACGTCCTACGACAGTTAAATAATTATTTCATTCGGCGCTTAGTACGTACCTGTCCGTGAGACGTAGTTAATTAGGTACCCATTTATATTCTTCGCTAAAGCTTTCCCATATCTTTATGATTTAAAATGGACACCTTTTTCGGATTATGACGTGCAATTTCTGAATGTATATACGATGCTCTGTGACCAATTATTGGTCTGCATTTCAAGGTAAGACTGATAATCATAATTACTAGTCCTGAATTGAATCATGATAAAAATTATTAGTCCTCCCTTGAAAAAGTGACCTGATTTCGGTCATAAAACGTCAAATATAAATGAACCCAGAAAAGTGTGGTAGCAACCTTAGTAACGAATTCACTTTATATCTTCATTAAAAATTTGACTTATAGCAATTACTGATGAATCATCGTCGTTAATAAAATTATTTAATAAGGCGAAACTCGTATTTTATTATATTTTTGCCTGCTATTGACTTCGGGTGGAGGTAATTAGTCAAGATTCTCATGCATAGCTTCACCTTAATGTCGATGGACAGTTTTCCTTTCCATATTACTATCTTCTACTACTTGGTGAAAGATTAAGTAGCAATTTCGTTATCGAATATGCTTTGGGCTTATGCATCAAACTAGTAACGGGCTAGACGTTCTGGGTCTAATTATTCCAGAAATTAGCCTTCGGCGTCCTAATCAGAGGAGTAGAATTGAGGTCGAGTAATGTTTACAGAAGCCGGAGTCATGCTACTACCAACCTCCCAATGTTTACGTGCTTATTTTTCTTCAGTAAAATATTTATGTGCAGGGATTCTCATAAAAAGATCTGAGGGAACCAGTCATCTATTTTATGTCTTATTCTCTTGTTGTGCAAGCACATTTTTCGGAACGTTTTCGCTTGTTAAGGTCATTAGTGGTGATGTCAATGCCTACTTCCTAAGCCTCCGTTGAATAGAATTCCCGGTTGGTGCTGCTCTTAAAGAAGTGAAGGCATTACCTTATTAGGCATTTGCGAAGGTGGGTATTTGCTGGATTGGGTGGGTGCTGAATGCATATTTGCATATAAATCAGCGCGGTTGAACCCTCGAAGGATCAATGCGATCCTCCCAAAGCCGTCATTAGGTTCACGAGGGGCAATTCTGTGAACTTGATGTCATGTCTGCCGAAGTCAACGAAAATCGTTCTTTCATGCTCAAGGCTGGGCTATAATGCCATATATGTATTCTGTGGACGCACACCTGACTATCCCTCATTTTTCAAGAGTGCAATTACCAATCAATTGAATGCAATTTTTTCGTTAACTCCTTCCCTCGACTAGGTTTACGTCGTCAAATAATCTTGGAGAGTTCCGCCTCGTTAAAAAGTCAATTTTCTGTCTACTTGTGAGGTCAATTAGCTTAATATTTCCGCACCCACCACTTACTGTCTCCCTTTGCATATCAATGGCTGCTCGTTCGAAGGACTTATTTGTACATTTGTAGAGGTTCGGAATTATGCGGCGGATAATTTACTATCTTTCTACACCGTAGGATCGGGTTCGAATCCTGGAGGTGGCAGAACTTTTCAGTGGTATCATGACCCCTTCTTGGGGTCGGGATACCACTGAAGAGCAATTCAAGTGGACAAGGCCGTCTCTCGGATGAGACGTAAAGCTGTGAACCCCTTGGCGCCTGTCGTTAAGGGTAGTACCGACGCCGGATTTCTCTCAGCTCTCTCTCCATTCCCTGGATATTCTTCCTGCCAAATTACCTATATGTCCCTCTTGGCGCATATGACCTCGGCTGTAGGTCACCTTCCCTCATAGCTAAGCTGATCTGGTATATTTGCGAGTCAGAAGACAATAGAACAATTGCAAGTGCTTTTATAGATTTTACACGAAGGTAAATGTTTTGCTAAAAATATTATCTTATACTTACTAACTGTGAGCAAAAACGTGAATAATGGAATGGAAAACGAGTGTTCGCATTTGTTATGGAATTTCTTTGGCACTCAATCCAAGCCTACTCGAATAATCTGGCTCCAACATCTGGTCTTCCTTAACTCTAGTTCTTGTAAGTTTCATCATTTCAATGAGGTGAGGTAACTTCTAAGTCTCCAATCTTTTTATTATTCTTTAGTAAGCCCTCCATATGTGGTACGTTTTGGGTTATTATGAAGATAGAAGTCTATTTAAAACTATGTCTGTCAACAATGCCCTCCTTAGATGAAAGACCAACGGGATTTATTTTTGGAGGAAATCCAAGCCAGCAAAACGGCTAATGGTAGATGGAAAAATTTTCTTAATGATATTCGGAAACAGCTCATTATGGGCTTAAGAGGCTTTGTACAACCATTCTGAAGATATTAAGTACAATGATTCTATTTACCTCTGCCCCTCCCCTCCTCCATCACCACAGCTGTAATTGACCCAAAGGTCGGTTTTGTTTGTTCTGTTTCGAGTTTGCTTCGAACTTAGACAAAGCGTATTAATTTCATGGTTTTTGGGTAGTTGAGGCCGTTCCTTTCTCTCTGCCACCGTTAGTCTTCCCAGGAAATTTTAGTTTCCCAAAAATCGCAGCGCTTACGCCTTCGAAGGGATTTTCCTGAAGAATCGCCCAGAATTCGAACCCAGAGCCTTCGATTATCCGTACGCTTAACAAACTAAACTACTATCCCACCCAGTCTCTCCATATTTTCTTTAATGTTGAACTCGTTTTACTAAGTAGCTTTCAGTAAAATATAAATCCGGAATGCTTTTGAGTTAGATTCTTATTGCGGTATGTTCTTGGGGTATGGCATCAGAACCCTCAAGGTGTGGACGGATAAATATGGACTTTAAAAGTAGTATGCCGCGTGAGAATGTTCCCGTTCCGACGTTTGAAATATGAGGTAAACGAAAGCACATGTTTACCTTGGGGGAAGGGAGTAGACATGAATTCTAAGTGCTAATCAGTAAAGGAAAACAATGCCGCAATATTCCTTCATGAGATAACTTCGTCCTTCAAAGACCGCAGTTTGGCTCTATGACCTTAACTAGTGTCACGCCTAGTAGTCTGTGTGGCTCGGGAGTGGTAAACAAAAGAGCGATTCGCTTGAGTTAAATTAATTTCAAAACTCTTGAATTACCTGACACTTCGATTGCTTCGGTACGAATTAATGAGGGGAGATACGAAAACGTGCAAGTAACTCCTTCCCGATAGGCTGTCGTGTGTTTTAACGGGCAGCGCCGAGGTATTGAGCGACCGGTGCCCAAGGCTGCGCGGGCGATTTGCACTTGCTCCGCAAGGACTCGCGGTGCGAACGCGTTCTCACGGCAGACGGCGCACACATTACTCATTTCGGGGAAAAGCTTCCCTTCCACGTCAGAGAGTCTCTCTCTCCCACGGGTGTGACACAACTGGTGGGTGGGGGGTGACCATCCCTCAGAGAGTCAACCGTGAAAACCTCTGCTGCACCTTGTGACACGCGAGACTTTTCACACTTCCAAATTGGACGGAACTCACTCGACTTCGCTGGCACAGAGACAATTCGCAAAGCACCCGAGGATATTTTATTTTCTTCTTTGCCGATACGATGGGAGACGGACCATAAATAACATGGAAGATGATTGATGCATGTTGATTCGTGTTTTTCTCAACTACTTCGTCCGCATATCCAATAAAATTTTAAAAATATATATCCTGGTGATGACCCTGTAATAAATACCAGCTGCTCAAATTTGAAAAATTAAAAAAAATGGATTTAGCGAACTTTTTGCGAATCCAAAATTTCAGGTGAGATATGGTTAGAAATTAAACATGATGAAAGATTAATTACACAAATTTTCTACTGTTTGAAATTAATTGTGGCCTCAATTATGGTGCTTTTTTTACAAAATTAAACTTAAGAACCTAAAGATCCATCACAACCTAGTGGTTAATAAACTTCCGAGGCAAAAGCGTCAAACGGTTCAGGGCCTGAATTTGATATAAAACCTTTGTTTTTATGGAGAGTTAAAATATTAGGAAAAATTAATTATTGGTCATTCACCAAAATAAAACTGCATGACGATCAACGCCAAATTTGCGATAGCAGAAATCATTAAACCCTCGGAACAAGCAACCCACAGTATGGGAAATGAAAGGGCGATCTAGGATCGGATGGTGAGAGAGAAATGAAAGAGAAATGGGTAGAAGAGGGAAAAATCGGGCATTAGAGCAAGACAAAAAAATGGCGTGTAAGGTAGGAAAACATGAGAATATTCATAAAAAGAGACGTTTCAGGCGTTATATGGTAGAATATCATGATTAATTAAAAATATCAATTTTTCACAAAAATATTTTGTGGAAAATTGCTATTTTTAATTAATGAGAATATTCATTAACTTAAAAATATTCCACGAGCTTAACGCTGCAATAGAGGGATTTATTCTGGACGGTGTACACAATGATGAGTAAGACTACAACGGGAAGTTAGGAGAAATGCTTTGAATTGAAACAACCGCTCCTTGTTGGCATAAACAGTTCTCGAGTCTTATATCTGGCATGTTACCGTCGAATTGTCACCACTTACTTGCAGCGAGATAATCACAAACCTGTCACGCCAACACAGTGTAACGAGAAACGCCACAAACGTAAGAAAAACGCAACCATATATGCCTATAAGGTTTGACGAATCTTTTCTTAGTATCCTTAATCAACCTTCCCGTCATTATTTCCCTTTTCTTTGTGAAAGCTTCTTAGTCTAACATTGTTCTTTTTCTTACGTCTCTGCTACTTTGATCATTTAGGTCCGAACTGAGATAAGTAAACTGTTGTGCCTGCTCTAGTTTATCAACTCCTTATGTAATCATTTACTTAGCTTTCCTCTTTCCCTAAAACCGCATAAACTTTGCTTTGTTTACAATCCATATCCATTGCACTGACTTTATGATGCGCTCAGCATTACTTGCAACCTCTTGGCTTACTAGATAAATAAGGTGGATCATCTGAAAACCTAACTGATATTATGAATTTTCCACCAAATGTCATTCCTATCTCCAGTTCTTCCTATGCCTCTATTAAATATTACCTCAAATATACTTTGAACAGCACCGGTGACAATGGATGCTCCTGCCTTATTCCTCTTCCTAACATCCGGACTCTCCATCCTCCGCTTGCACCTGAGCAGTCTGAAACATGCACAGGTTTCGGATGTCTCCTATCTCTCCTATTTTCTGCGACAGATTCATTAAATGTACCCTATTCACTCTACTGAATACCTTCTCAAAATTTATGAAACAAACAAATACATCCTGATTGCATTTTATGTGTCTCTCTATTAGTGACCGCATTACTCCTATTTTTATTTATATTGAATTTTTGACTAGGCTTAGTTTCGTTCTCCTTTTCATAAGATCTATGTGATGCGTTTACTCATTCATATATTATCCAACCATATTTACCATCGGCTCTTTATCGGAACCTATTTTCTTATATTTTCCTATGGGAAACCATTCACCTGACTTGACAGATCGTAAACGGCACACGGTGCCGATGCCACTGTCGGATAAATAATTGAAGTTTTGAAATTTAGCGAGTGATTACAATTCATCATGATGAACGTAGAAGCATTGTCAGCAATCATGCATAATATCATTATCTTACAATCCAGAAATGATCCCAAAACACTTTTTCAGTATCAATATCTTAACATTTGTTAATTATTATTAAAATTCACTCTCTATAAACAGAAATGCTGGATGATTATTTGTAGGAGCTATTTTTAATTCATGATATTGAGCATATGATAACGGATCACTTTTTCCATTCGCGTATCTAGGAGAGCCATTTCGTTATTCTAAGAGACCCTGTCTCGTACCCTGCTCATATGTGAATATCACACACCGTTGGCTTTAGTGCTAGGTGAGCTCTATACTCACTGTCAAATTAAATCGAGTTTCGGGTTGATATATGGTTATGGAGGTGTCAAATTAGGAAAAAATCGAAAATAAGGCATTGATTATTTGCTGTTTGTGAATTCCAGCCTTATTGTCATCAATGATGACTGCTCGCTCAATCGTTGCGTCGCCGCCGGTTAACGAATCGGCCTCTCGATGGATGTCATTCTTGAGTAATGGCTCATAGGGTCACCCAACAAAAAGCTTTAGCGGTGAGGGGATGAAATGGCTGTGGACCCAGAGGCGTCGTATCCACGACAATCGACGTCAGTATCGTGTACGCCTTTCTCGCGGGCTCCCTCAATTTTTCTCGCATCCCACCGCCTCCCCATGGATAAGGAGATCCCTCCATCAGCCGTCCTGGGTCATTCCATCAACTCATCCTTCCCCGTTGTTTAGGTGATTCTCGGTGAAAACTTTTCGGACGGACGGATATGGGAGAAAAATAGCGGATGCGTCCGAAATTGCGAATACGTATGTCGACTTTTTTCTCTCGTCCACCCATATTCATCTCCCGCCGCCATAACTGCGGCTGGCTACCTCGTCCAATCTTTTCCTCTCGTTGCCAACTCCACTCACTGCCCCCTCTCCCCTCATGCTCCCGTGCGCGACCCCTTTCCCGGGAAAAGTCATCCCGCCTACATCCACCCACCCTCGTGCCCCGACCCCCTCCGGTCCCTCCCCTTCCATGTAACGAACGATTTCGAGCTGCGGAGGCGGCGGAGGTATTACCCATAATCCGGTCTCAGGAGATCCCTTCGGCTGTACGCGAGAAAAGGAAACGCTCCCGACGTTTCCCCCTCCCCAACCATTTTTTTCCGTGGAAAAAAAAACACTAAACCCCTCCTCCCAATCTCAATTTATTAATAGCGGTCTAGTGGGAGGCAGACGTCACGTCGCCGTCCATTCAGGTGGCTGGGTAATTAGACTCAAGTAGGGATTAGGGATGGCTTGGAGCGAGGTTGTGAAGGAATAAGCGCGAGGAATCGGTCCGCAAAACGCTATGAAGTTCGTAGTTCATCCTTTCAGCCTGTTTTGCAATTTCTCTTGCTCGAGACCCAAGTTTGGAACGGAAAACTGGCGATATAATATTGTGGTCAGGAGCACCGGGAAGTGAGCTCGCTTCATCGGCGTGGGAATCCATTAGTCATCGCGTCCCATTTTATTATATCCAGGTTTGCTTGGGATAGAAACGATCGCCCAGGTAGAGTAATATTCCATGAGGAATTTCCGGATGCTTTGAGTCATGGTCAGCTTCGATGGAATATCACAAAGTACCAAGTTGAAGGGGTGAGGTAAGAAAATTAACGTTATAACAGAAATGACCATTACTATGTGAATATGCGTTTTTACAGTAAATAATGTCAACGATGTATTTCACATCGAGGTTTGTTTTGTTAGGTGAGCTCACACCAGACCAAGTACTGTAAAATTCACATATTCAGTGTGTTGCTTTCTCCCATACTGCCTACTACCTTTTGGTTATCCTCTTAAGGTATAGTAAACAGAATGTTGCACCATATTGAAATGAGTTGGCACTCTCCAGACGCATTTAATATTGTGCCTTTCTCACTGGACTACCACGTGGGACTAAAAGCGTATGTTTTAGAGAAGGGCTTTTTCTTTTGTAAGATTTTCCTTTGACAATGCTTTTTAAATGGTTTTATCGAGAACGTGTTGCAGCGTGGTACGTAATGCATATTAACAAAACTATTCTGGGATGACACCACATTACAAATATCTTACTTATTTCAAAAGACTTGCTGTGCACTGTGTAATGCTCGAAAAAGTAAGGAATGCGAAATTAAAAACACATGATAGAGTTAGATTATAAACCACATTAGACTTAGTGAAATTGGGTTGAAGTGAAGCACAAATACACTCCGTTATGAATTACTTCCAGGAGCTGGAAGACGAAGTTATTACGGAGTTGGGATTGATCAGTTTTTGGTGAATAAAATTTTAAAAATATGGTGAAGATAAGTTAATATTTGCTAACTTAACAAGTTGATACCTATCTGATTCAACTGTATAGTTAGTAACCAATTAAACTTTGGACAGCACAGCATCATCTTCAGTTATTTTATCAAATATTCGAAGACAAAAACTATCACCCAAAGTGTTGAATTATCTTCATGTACAGTAATGGCATTGAAATATGTTCTACGAGTACGTCTAAGATTTAAAATGAAGTATCACAAGGCATTTACCATAAATTTTAATATTATGATGGGTTGTAACCGTTTCACTCACGCAGTGTTATTTTTAGCGCCTGTTGGGCTGTGTGGAGACCTGCCAATCAATGACCAGCTTAGCAGCTTGCCAAAAGTCGCACTTCACTCAAGCTGGTCCTTAACTGGCCAAGGACAACGACCATTCTACAAAGAAGTCTTAATCTTTGAGTTTTTTAGATGCTTCGGGGTAGAGTTGCTAGTCTTGTATGGAAAGTTTCTTGAGAGAATACACCAAACACTATAAAAACAAAAATCTCGGTAACTAACCGGAAAACTATTTCAGTAGCTCATGAATTGTTATGCATTTGTAAGTTTTGCGTGTGGTTTTATTCTGTTTTGCAAAGGGTGACTTAGCACTTCTTGCCACACGCCCTTGCGGCGGCTTGCCGGGTATTGTGTAGTTGTAGATAATAGTCGAGCGTAGAGCTCACCTCGTATTAAACCCTACGGCGGTACGGAAAGTCATACGCAATATTTCACTGTCCCGCTCGTAATTTCTTAGATGGAAAATCTGGCAGAAAACTCAACATTTCACGGTGGTCGGTTTTCTTATTCTGAAGGGACAAAGCCATAAATTTCCAGCACGGTGACATTAAATAAAACGTTACCAGTGTAATATCTGTTGACCAATGTGCAATTCAACAGACAAAGAGTTACGGAAAGGCCACTAATAATATGTGGGGAAGTCGAAAGTAAAATTTCCTCCTTTTTTAGTAGTAGCCGACCAGCTTAGGCTAGGACTTTCATGGAATCTAACCCTTCACACTACTGTAGTCTTAAGTCCTAAGTATTTTGATGCAAAATATTGAAATTTTTGACCCCATGCTACGTCTTCAAAAAGTGCATTCTTTACCGCAGCACACTTCCTTTGTTCGCAAGGAAATAGTGTAATAATTGCAATTATTTAAATGTTTAGGTCAAGGGAACCTTCCTCATTGAAATAATTATGCCGATTCGAAACCGAGCTCTCCGGCTAGTAGGCGAGTACTCTAACCAGCAGGCTAATACCGCTCAAAAAAACCGTGAATCAGTGAATGAACTGCGAGTAAAAATTATGGAGCGTGTACACCAATAGTTTCAGATTACCAATTAGGCAGAGGAGGCACCTATCTATGGATCTGACGTCACTCAGGTGCCCCACGACAATTAATCAGAATAATATGGAACTGATAAGTGTCTCATGATCATAAAAGGTACTGGTAACGAACATTTTCTAAGATAAAACTACTGGAAAATTGTCATCGATATTCAACTATAAATGAGCGATTGTACTTGCCATTAGAACCACTGAAAATGACGCATTACAAAAAGTAGAATTCGAAAATATCCTGCAAGATTTTACTAAAAAAATTTCACTTCAGGAATGTGACGGTTTAAAAGCTTTTTCGGGTACATTAAATAAAATAATGTTTGTTTAAAAATTTTCGTCAATGGTATTTAATAACTTTAAAAATAATTTTTAGCGATATTAACCATTTTTACACGATAAAACGTAACTTTTTGTTTGTTTCCTGTAAGAAAATTAGATTAATTGAACTTCTGGTATAATTCAATCAAAACCGTATTATAGAAGATGATTTTCGAGAAGGCCGAGATTCCGACAGCTCAGGGGTGTCCACAGGGTTGATGCGCCACTGGATAGCAAGGAAAGAAGAAAAACCTTTTCGACTAACATGTCTCTTTTCTACCGCTTTATCGACTCACGGTTATTCTCTCAGTTTCCTTCGAAGGCCCCATCTAGGGATTTTATTATTTCTGTCGAGTCTTTGGCGGATACCAAAGCTCAGAGTCCCCGCCGGGGGGCTTCGCGCGCGGGGGCGTTCGCGTCTCCTTTATTTTCCCCGTTCGTTAACGTATTTATTCCCCCTCCTCCGAGCAGCTTCCCTCCCGACTCCACCTCACCAACCCCCTCGCCCACCCGCCTTCCCTCCCCGACTCACCCCTTTGCCCTCACCCGCGGCAGCGCCTCCCACTGCCGAGCGGGACCGCTTTGGGACATCGCCCGGGACCCTTTATATGGATAGGGTTGCCTCTCCCTTCGCTTTGTCTCCCTTCCCCTCTCCCCTTCACCACACTCACACAAACACACGCGCACACACACCCCATGACGTCCAGGATAAGTATTTGAACGTGGGCGGTGGAGAATAGGGATGGGCGATGTATGTATCGATACAAGTCCGTATCGATGGATTTCACTCGATTGTAATTTTATTATTATTGCACCGAATACGTCTAGTTATCTTCAAACAATACAAATTTCATAATTATTAAAAAAATTGTGAAACTGTCTCACAGAATAGCGAACAATTTGTCCACCATTGAGTGACAAAATAAAATTCAATACGTTCGTAAAAATTTTAGGTGTCAAAATTTCTTATTGATAAGTGTAAATAATGGGCAGAAATTAATTTATATTATCTTTGTTATTTACACTTTCTATATAATTTTATCCCCTTTCCAAAATAAAATATATATCTTTTTCGAATTGCCTGATACTAACATTTCCACTGGTTGATCGATTTAGATTTGATTTATTGATTAATTCGATGAATTATTAGGGGGATTTCTTTGTGGTAAAAATGTCTTCATCTGGTTATCTATTTGCAAATGAAATGGAAGTTTCACGGCAAAAAAATCGTCTTATTTCATATTGGTACTTGGTTCGATACAATATTTTATGCATGCAGAACTATGTCGATAGCATTGGATCAATACATCCAATTGTTTTGGCGATAGTTTTGCGATGAGTCGATACATATGCAACGATATTATCGATTCAGTTGCCCATCCTTAGTGGAGAGTTTGCCATTTTATCTTGTTTGTTTTTCTTCCTGATTTCGCGCCTGTGTTGGTCGGTCTGCACTGGTGGGCCGAGATAAGCAGCGGGGGGAAATCTCTCCTCGACGAGCTCACGGGTCCTCCTACTCCCTTTTATTCCGTTTCTCTCTTCCAGGGCGGGGTACGGGTAAGAGGGATAAGGGATTCGAACAGAAAAAAAGGTCACGGAGCACATGCTTACTCATGCACAGGTAGAAGGATGAGAATAAACGAGAAGTGAGCAGGAGGAGGAGGAATCGCGCGATTGGGAGCACCTTCATGATGGGTATTTTTGCACGCATGCAAAATTTGATTCATAGGAAAATGTAATGGTCAGCATGCAGCTTGGGGAGTCATGTGCAGCCGGATGGAGTTTTTTAGCATGCAAATTGCGGTTGAGTAAATGTTCAAAAGCATAAATGAAATAAATCGTTGACGAGGCCAATTAAATTCCATTCAACCGAGGTAGAAATGGTTGCGCTCGAAGCTATGTCCATGCACGGTGCCCGGCAAATCTGGACGCTTGGCATTTTAAAAATGGTAACATGTACGTGCTATCCGTATAAATAATAAATAAATGTCATATCATATTCCCAAACGTTTATGATTAAGTAAAGGAGCTATATAATTCACGTAAGTAAAGTAACATGTATTTCAAAGAACTTTCCTTTAACTGCTGTCTTTAAGTTTTAATTGCTTTATGCTATGTTAGTTTGAAGGAGAAATCTTTTTTCACTCAACCTAGACTAGAAATGAAAATGTATTTGCATTTTGGTGCTTTAGGATATGTTAATTTAGTTAGGTTAATTTAAATTATCTTTCATTTTTGGAGGAACCACCTTGGTTAGTCGCAGCACAGCGCCACCTTCATCTTCTACTTGCAAGTGAAAAACCCAATGTGAATAAAATATGAAACCAGCCTAGCGTGTAAGATATCCATGTTATTTTGATAATTAGAGTCGTTTTTTGCGTAACTTATCTGACCGCAACGATGGCGTCAAACTCTTAAACAGTGATATTTGGAAATAGACCAACCACACGAAAAATCGTCCAGGGAATCTAGCCGTGAATACGTTTTCATTTTATTTCGCAGTTTTCATGTCACCGAGTCAACCACCCAATGTCAAACAACATATGCTATCGCGGAATGCCCTTATGTAAATTAGAGTTGTTTTTCAGGATCTTTAAAATTCACGACTGTCGTGTGAAGTGAGTGTAAACATGGGAGAAGTAATTGGTATTCGTATAGATCACCCTCTTTGCTTAGAACTAAAACAATTCCCTATCCATACCAAAGAGAGGTTTAAATGATTAAGCGCTTGGTGTGCTTCTGTATGCTTCTTATATGCTTGGTGTGTGTCTGTTAAAAATTCAGTCACGTCAATTTCTTTTCCATTGTTTATTCTCATCAATGAAAAAATGTTCATCGTTCTTACCACCTCTAACGAGTAGACGTATTTCATATAGTTCAACCGATACAATGACAAGAATATTTGATTGTGAACACTTTTCTCATGTCCGCAAAACGAGATGCTAATTTCGCTTTTCTATGTTAGCACGCAAAACAAGAATCTTTTGCTGGCCGGATACTTTTGGCCCCGAAATTTCTCCAAGTTCTATTTGTTATCCTGTCAATATCTCTCAACAACATCTGTACCCTCGCTAGATGTCTGTGATCAGAAAAGAGGAGTTTTTTTTCCGTTTTCGGCACATATGCACCAATGTTCATTCTTCAACACAACCGGATGGTCTTGATTTTTTGCAGGGATATCCGGTTATGCGCAGCAACTTTGTCGAGTAATGGTAGGCGAGCGCTGGTGTATAATTGTCCTGTGTGTTGCGAACCCATTAGGATGAACCCCTATACTACACCGCCGTCTCAAATTATTATTTTGCCTCGCAATGAAGCGCACGTGTTTCGAAGTAATAATCGGTTTCGAGAGGAGAACGTTTGATGAATGGGCAACTATTCTCTCCGGCACGGATTCTCATTACCATGCGAGAGAACACGTGGAGAGTAAAGAAGATTGAAAATCTCCTCACGTTTAAAATATATTCAGCAGTTTTCAAGAGAATAATTAAGAGAACGTTTTTATTTTTCGACAGCCGACATGTACATATGGCAACCTACCATACCGAGAGACTAGTGCAATTAACTACCTCAAAAGAATTTTGTTTTTTTTAATATATTATTTATTTTACAGTGTATCTCACGGCTTTCTTTACGGATCTGAGGACTTATCCAAAGAATTTGGATGTATTGTCGTTTTTTTCCTCTAGGAATGGATTCCTTTACGTTAGAACCATCGACGAAGTGCCCTTTTGATCGTTTCAATTTGATATTTACCGTTTTATTTTTTTTTTAGATATTTCGATCAATTTCGCCATCGCCGTTAAATATCAACAGCCCCGTAACTTGAAAGAGTGGTGATCTAGAACCTACCAAGAATTACCAAATATGCGAGAAAGTCTTGCTTAATAATTGGTGAAAAGGTGAACATATAATTAGTAAGTATGTAATAAACAGTCAATTAATTGTTGATAAAAGAAGATAAAGAATTTTTAGCGAAAACATTACTTATACGAGTGACTCGTGACTTATTTTAATACAATTCTGCGGAGCTTGTGTTGTTATTTTTATTTCTGAGGTTGTTTCTTATTTTTTCGACCATTTTTTTTCGCAAATACTGCGCAGTTATGAAATTGCTTTTACCATATAGCTCGAGATTATATTTAAATTTTTTCCTTTTTAATTTATGTGCTGAATTTACTATAAAGTGATCTTACCAATATACTGTTTGACTGTAAATACTTCCAAGAGAGTCCTCTAATATGATTATTCTAGATATTAAATTTCTTTAAATTAGTTTCCTAAAGAGTTATTGTACTGTTGTAGTAGCCTTTACCAACGGGAAGGAATACTCTGGAGGAAATGAGCTAGGAATAGGGACTCAAATGATAAATCTATTTTTCCTTATATAAATACAATATGATTTTAATTGCATATTGATATATGGTGGGGATGTTGAATAAAAAGGTTAAGAAACGGTTAGTCAAAAGTTTAATGTACATTTAACTAATCCCTCGTGAGCGACCGCAAGGACGTGTGGCATGGGGTGTTAGGTCACCAGCCATGCATACCCAGCCATTACATCTCTACATAGATATTAGTGAGATCATGCACTTGAACAAAGTTTGTCAGCACAAAAAAAGCTACTTACATGCCAAAATATTCAAAGATAGGGTATGCTTAAATCATGCAGGAAAATTTAATAAAATTCGGTATACTTAAATTTGCATGCAGGATACACATTTAGACAAAATATAAACATTACCAATTCAAATTATTATTTTTGCACCAGCGTTCATATCCATATGATCTCTAATCTTTCGAGGAAAAAACGACATTTTATGTATTTTCGTTCTACTATCTATCCTCTTGATTTTACGCAAGTGATCTGCTCTACCATATTAATTCAGGGGCTGTAAAACGTATGCCTTTAGCATCCTCGGATAAAGGATCTGCCTCAAATCTACGTGGTAAATTGAACATTTATTTCAATCTACGCTCAACTAGGGGAACCCATCCTAATTTTTTCAATAGTTTCGTGGCACTGTTACGTTATTCATAACAACCTTTCACAAATCTAGCTGCTCTATGTTACACTCGGTCTACAGGTAGTTCTAAAATCAAGTCAACTTCGTGAAGATCCCATCTACTCACAGAGAACTCTAGGTGAGGCCTAAAGTTATCGTAAACTAACGGAGCTCTTCTACTCATTACGTTTTGTAGGAATTCTTTGTATAAATCTTGACATTTTATTTGCGATTCCGAAATTTTCGCGAATTTGATTTCCCCAGGACATGTCCTTAATAATGGTTATATTATCACATGAGAGTTTTTGCATCTGTCAAACAAATGTTTTTTCTGAAGACAATCACAAAATTTATCTTTTAGGTCTTTATCAATTAAAATTTGTTAATTGGTACACCCAGCATCCACATTCAAGCATATCTTCATTAGCATCCATAATCAAGCGTATAGTTACGAAACATCTTGTGCTTTCCCGGCGTATCTGTTGAATAAAATCCTCGCGGGTCTTCCCCCGGGTTAGTGTCTATATTGCTGCCAACTTCTCGAAAACTGACACCGCCATCGTCCTTAGGGCCTCTGAATCCATTTCATTGCTTTTCCGCACTGATACACTTTTTCCGCACTACTATCAGAAAAATAGAGACAGATTTTTCAAAAATAATATTTTGAAAAAAAAAACATTGTCGTAAGATTCTGTTAACTGCAAATAC
Source organism: Hetaerina americana (assembly GCF_022747635.1). Classification (NCBI taxonomy): domain Eukaryota; kingdom Metazoa; phylum Arthropoda; class Insecta; order Odonata; family Calopterygidae; genus Hetaerina; species Hetaerina americana. The sequence goes on along the minus strand of NW_027286985.1, from coordinate 68,159,008 downwards.
TTAAGCCATAGGTTAAGACTGATTTGTTTTCTCTGACTTCGTAAACTTATAATCGATGAGAACTGAGTGGAAATCTTTTGATCTCCATGTCTGTTATTCATTTTATACAACACGTTAAAAAGGGCCATAACACGTCCATCATTCAATGGTGCATGTCTTTTGTAGCATATCTGCCATTTGAACATATACAATATCTAATTATATTAACAGTTAGTTATTCCAAACTTGTAATAGCAGTGATTTTTAATGTCGGCGATGAACACTGATGGAAAAAATTAAATTTTTACCATGGGTGGGTAGCAGTTCAAGGTAGGAATTCATCATTCCGTATGGTGCGTGAGCTGCACACACTAGTGGTTTTCCCTCAACGTTCTGAAATTAGTTTGACGTTACCTATAAAACAAGAGAAACTGTGGCACAGAGGTGACCCCATTTTGTTTTTTTTTAAACCTTGCTCCCCGGCTGTTTAGAACAAACGTGATTAAATTTCCGAGCGGATGGGAGTTGGAGGGGGGGAGGGGGGGGGAGGAGGGGCGTGGGGGCGTGACGATGGCCGTGATTCTGGCTCGAAAACGTCAAAAGTCATAAAAATGGCGGTGGCAGTGGGCATAAGGTGGAGGGATGAAGGATTTGAAAGGAGAGGGAAGAGTGACGTCTCCGAGAAACTGTGTCATAGTCTTCGAGCGACGGTCGAGACGGCGATGATGAAGAAGTCGTGAAGTGCATTCCGAGGAGGGAGGGAAGAGGTTGCGGAGGTGAATAGGAAAAATGAGGTTATGGTCCCATCTGTTGGCACGCTGGGGGATAACCCTCGAAAAATAGAGAGGCGCCACTCCACTCGCACAGGAAGATACCCTCCCCGTCCCTCCCCCCCCCCCCCAGTTCACGGCCCTCTTTGAAAGCAAGCATCAACCGCCAACACGCTGGGTTCCTCGGGAAGACCTCCGTCAAACGAAATGTCGTCCCTCTCCTTCGTTTTAATGTGATTTGTTCCCGCGGGTGTGATCACGTTCGAGGATATGGGGAGGCATTAGCATTGGACATCATACAGTGTGGAATTCATCTCACGGCTATTCGGAGTGACGAAACTCCGTTGTTTGCTCCGCCGTCTGGTTGGATAAACTCCATTGTGAGAACGGACGGACGGAATTGGCGTCAGTTCCACAAATGTTATTGACGTGCCCACCGATTCCTTCTTCACTGGTTCCATGGATGCGCGGGGATCTTCTTGTTTTTCTCATCGTCGGATCAAAGCCTCGGAGCGATCATTTCTCGCTCATGTTGACAATGCTACCATGAACAATAGAAGTCATTGGTGAAACTGGAGAACGTTGATGCTCTGGAGGCTAATTGATGATGGTTGGCTAATCCTTAGAATTAGTAATTTGATTTATTCCAAATTTATTCATTGATTTTACTCATTGATGGGGAAATAAAACAGCCTGGATTGTTAATTTACAATGACGATCAAAGAAAAAATATATGTGCATAAATATATACTCATTCACATGGAAATAGATATGAGGAAAAGGGATAGGAACAAATGTAAAAGACGAACACAGGAGATGTGGGGAAGGCGGAATAGAGCAGATAACAAATGCAAAAATATATCCTTGACCGGGACTTGAACACCGGTTCTTTCGGATGAATATATCTTGTGAATGATTGTATGTTCGCAATATGGCGGGTTTTCGTGTTTGAAAATAGGTGAAGCTGAGGGTACCAAGAGGCATCACTCGGAATTGAACCTGTACCCTCCGGTAAGTAGCCCAGTCCTCTGTCAACTGGACTACCACGTCCGTAATACAGTTATCTTATAGTATTATTATAAAACAATATTTTTAATTAAATTTGTTTATCCAATCATTCATCACTAGCAAAATAGTAACTATCAAAACTTTCCTTTTATTGTTGCTTTAATAGGTATGAACAGGTATGTCAAGTCGTTTTTTCCAAGTTTTTATTTATTCAATAAATATTTTTTTCTCTGCGTTTTGTGCGAGGTACCTTGCCTTTGCAGAGCATCCATCAGTGAGTGGCCAAAATCTCGAACTCGCCAAACAGTTATTACTTCAGTTCAGTTTAGGGCAATATTTCATTCAAAATCACTTAGTCTTTTTTTTATTCTTAAACACAAACTCATTAGGTGGGTAGAAAATATTTGAAAAGAAAGTATACAAATGTCCTGGACCACCTAACCCAGGGGTTGGTATTGCCAAGTTAGGATAAATTTTCAGTTGAAAATTAATCTCTTTTCTTTCATAAGATAAATCATACCAAAGATAAATTAGGTCGTAAGAATACAAATGTCATGATCGGATAGAAAAAATATGTATACACGCATTCATACGTATACCAAAATAAACACGCATACACATGTACTTGCATGTATAGACATACTCTATACGATATATTCTATTACTTTTTATTTTAGTTCCCATCAACGTAAAATTGTCGTGATAATTAAGTTGAGGTCAATAAAATGATTTCTACAACTGTTGTTACCAGCCTTTGTTTTATCTTATTTTTAACTTCAGATAAAGTTTTGAAGTGCTTAAGATATGTTGGAAGACTTAATATTGGCATTATTGCAGTAGGTTACTTCTCACTTAATTTCCTGCAACAAGCCGGTGCATTGTATAGTTTACTCATTTCTTTACATCATGTCTTTTTCATCGTAAAACGCCCTAATTTTAAAAATAAAAATAGAAGTCGATAGCTAATGAATATATTTACAACGTGTCACAGGCAAGGAATTATAATTTTAATATAATATACGAGTACTGATCACATTTATATTGTTGCCATTTACACTGCCAACTCATCAGACGTTTGTGTAATGCCCATGCGTCGATCATTAATACTACCTTGATCAAAAAGTTCCCGGAATAACCACCGTGCGGCGCTCCCATCGTTCCGATTTGAGTTCTGTTTTTTTGTTAAATTGGTACATCTGTTGTTGATATTCCCTTTAAATCTTAGTGTCATAACTTGACATTTGCAAAAGTTACGGTCGGTTTTCGGTATGTCCATCAGTGCTTCCTGCGATTTTTCCATTACTTCCTCTCGGCTGCTAAAACGCGTTCCCCGTAATGGTTTTTTAACTCGATTGAACAGAAAGAAGTCACAGGGAGCCAAATCAGGTGAATTCGGTGGCTGTTGGATGGTATTTGTTGCTTTTTTCGTCAAAAAATTACGAATAATGATAGCACTGTGCGACGGTGCGTTATCATGGTGCAAAATCCACGAGTTTTCTGCCCACATTTCTGGTCTCTTTCGGCGAATTGCTTCACGCAAACGTCTCATAACGGCATTGCAAGCCATTAAACAATACTTCCTAGTGACCTTTAGAAGGAGAGCAATGCAAATGAATGCAGAGGCACGTAAAAATAAGATTATATGAGTGCATAATAGCACAAGAGAATCATCAGAATACAGGCAGAGAAAGCAGAAATTGCATGGTAAACAGCATTGAGTTACAAAATATGAATCACTTCACACGATATAAAATACCTCCAAGTAATTCAATCACATTTTGCGGAAAATATTTAATTAAAACGCCACATACACATAGATGAATTATTTTCTAAGGAAATGGGGTGAAATAATTGAAAAACAGAAATGTAACAAGCACAAAGAAAAATGTAGCCATAAAAGAATGCTAAAAAACAAATAATGGTGAGAGTAACATAGGAATGACTTCTGAGAATGATCATAAAGGTTGGAGAAAACATTAGATTAGATGACTCTTGACTTAAGCAATTCATTGGCAATACTCTCATTTTCATGGTTACATTTGGACTATAATGAACATTATAAAATATTGATGCACAAATATAAACAAATGGGTCGAATAGGAAAAAAAGAACAATAGCAGACCCAATCATTTGGTACCTCACTTGTACAAGATCAACTCAGTTGATTTACAAGAAATATTTTTCACCCTACCATAATACTGACATTTGTGTTAGTCATCCGATATACAAAGATATTCATGTCGAATATTAATCCCTCTAAAATATTGTACACTTTCATTACAATATCCCAGCACGTTTCAACGAATAAACATCATTATCAAGAGGTAAGAGCCTTTTCGAAAATGTTTGCAGACAGACTGGTAAAAGTATTGTAATACAATCATGGAATATTACCTGATTTATTTTCAACATGTTGCAATTCTACTAAGCATACTACCTTGATCAAAAATTTCCCGGAATTTATTCAGAAAATTAAAAATACAAGTTTATTCATCTAAATCTATATTGTCCCCTTCAAAGTAATCCCCATCGACTGCAACACACTTATGCCAGCGCTTGATCCAATCCTTGAAACATTTTTTATATTCGGTTTTCGGTATGTCCATCAGTGCTTCCTGCGATTTTTCCATTACTTCCTCTCGGCTGCTAAAACGCGTTCCCCGTAATGGTTTTTTAACTCGATTGAACAGAAAGAAGTCACAGGGAGCCAAATCAGGTGAATTCGGTGGCTGTTGGATGGTATTTGTTGCATTTTTCGTCAAAAAATTACGAATAATGATAGCACTGTGCGACGGTGCGTTATCATGGTGCAAAATCCACGAGTTTTCTGCCCACATTTCTGGTCTCTTTCGGCGAATTGCTTCACGCAAACGTCTCATAACGCCCAAATAATACTCTTTGTTTACTGTCTGGCCTTCTGGCAAAAATTCATGATGCACTACACCGTTGTAATCCATGAAAACCATCAGCATTGCCTTCTTTTTTGACTGAAAACGACGTGGTTTTTTTGGTCTCGGCTCATTTGGTGAACGCCATTCACTTGCCTGATGTCTGGATTGCGTGTCGTATTTATAAACCCACGTCTCGTCTCCAGTAATGATCCTTTTGATGAATGTGGGATCGGATTCAGCCTCGCAAATCATGTCTTTTGCGACGTCAACACGGTCTCTTTTTTGCATGAAATTGAGGTCTTTCGGCACCAACTTTGCTGCTACACGACGGAAACCCAAATCATTAACCACAATGTCTTGGGCGGATCCATAGGCAATGTTCAAGTCCTCCGCTATTTCTCTGATGGTTAATTTGCGGTTATTGACCAACATTTCTTTTGCTTTATCAATTTTTTCACCGACTTTCGATGTCGATGGTCTGCCACTGCGTTCATCATCTTCGATTGACTCACGACCACTTCTGAACCGCTCGTGCCACTGGTAAACGACCGTTTTTTTTTAGAGAATCGTTGCCGAAACACTTTTCCAACATTTCCAACGTCCGTGCGCCACTAAATCCGTTTTTTACGCAAAATTAAGTTCGTTGTTGCAAATTTAAATCCATTTCTGAAATTGTAAAAAATCGCCAACACACACAGAGATAGATGTACTCTTGGCTACGTAACTTTTGCAATTGTCAAGTTATGACACTAAGATTTAAAGGGAATATCAACAACAGATGTACCAATTTAACAAAAAAAACAGAACTCAAATCGGAACGATGGGAGCGCCACACGGTGGTTATTCCGGGAACTTTTTGATCAAGGTAGTATTCTATGCATGGTAGATACTGCAAAGTTCGGCCCGGATGCAGAGCGCTGCGTAAATGTTCATTTCTATACGGTTTTCTGATATACCTTCTTCATATACCGGCTTCAAATTATATAACTGCAGATGATGCTTTGGTTGAACCCAGTGTTTTTCTAGGATTAGAGCTGAAGATGTTCCAAAAAAACGCAACTGAAACATAAGAAAAATAGTTTCTTCATTCGAATACTTCGTGCATCATAAATTCACAAGAAGTAATGCATATTTTATCAAATAGTCTGATGTAGCTGCCAATATATATCAGTACTATTTTTCTGAAATAATGGTCTTATACTTAACGAATTTCGTGCGGGGCGGCGATCTAGATTTCACCGAATAACACTGGGCATTGTACAACACATTCCCTTCCTCGCTAGATCTTGGCATATGATAGATATTTTTGTACACTGCAAGCCAACGCTAGTGTGTATGGCAGGGGGTGAATGCACACCAGACTAATTTTGACCCTTATATTTTTACCCCTACCGCGGTCGGGCAATCGTTATTCTGATCCCATATCGTTTGTGGAAAAAATGGCTTCTCAAATCTATCTGTTCAATACTTAATCTCTATAATTTTATTGACATTATCTCTCCTAACTTAGTACGTTGGGGGTAATAGTACATTTTCTACATCACTGCTAATCAAAACATCCTTCCAATTTATGGAATAAACTTAATCCGAAATTTAACCCATGCTCCGAGAGTGATTCCCCGCCTAGGTTTTCTAATATTTTGGATGCGCTACTAAGTTTATCATAACAACAACGTTTTACCAATCTAGATCCTCTATGCTACACGCGATCCAATCCGGCAATTAAGCCAACTTCGGAGGATCTTATGTACTAGCAGCATATTCTAAATGCGGCCTAGCCAGTGACAGATAACATTTCTCTTTGACCTTTTCATCACATTTGCCCAGTACCCTTCTCATAAATCCTAATATTTTGTTAGCTTTTCCACATACTCCCCGTATGTGTTTCACTCAGTAGAGGTCGCGAGTGAGGGTAACGCCTAGGTATTCAATTGAGTCTACTCATTCGATTTCTATGTTCCCGATGCAGTATTCGTTCGGCAGGGATTTGCTCTTTTTTTGAAATTCATCACTGCGCATTTTTCTAAGTTAAATTCTAATTTTCAAGTGTCGCACCAGCGTCGTCTACCATTAAGGTCATCTCATAAAGCTGCTCTGTCCTCAGGATCACGGATGTCATGGTAAACCATTGCATTGTTGGCAAATAAATGTATTTTACTAGTGACTACAGAGTCAATGTCGTTAACGTAAATTAGGAATAAAAAAGGTCCGATTACACTTCCCTGGGGAACACCTGAAGTAACTTAAACTGCGTTTAAGCTAACTCCATCTATCACTACTTTTTGTACCTAACCATTCAAAAAGTCTTTAATCCAATCCAGGATATTTTCCTCAGAGTCATATGCTTCTAGCTTTGTGAGTAATTTTCTATCAAGTACTTTGTCGAAAGTTTTTTTTTTAATTTAGAAAAACCGCGTCCACTGGAACATTGCTCTCATATTAATATTTGATACACATTTTGCACAAGTATATTACATGACTATTTAAAGTGTGTTAAAGATGGGATTTTACTGAGTGGCGTGAAAATTTCTTCCGAAGGAACTATTTTCATCTTGACCCCACCTCTGTACTTAGTGGGATCTCATGGAAATACTGTCGTAAGAATTAAAAATCAAATCACACCGACTTTTATTATATTCATTCTCTCCCGTGCCGTATCATTTCCACGCTTGAACTATTTCCTTTCAAATTTTAAGTATAGGCTTTTCTTAGAAACTGAGAACATTGCGAAAACAGGCCAGTGAAGAATGATCGCGTGGCTTTTCAAAGTAATGGCGAGTTTTTAATAAGCCCAATGAAAACGGAAAGTAAGAATGGACAAATGGCCTTACCGGGTACATTTTAATTTTCACGATAGCCTGATGAAGACTGTCGTCGGGATAAAAGCGAACGGGAGGCAACACAAAGGAAGACTACAGATGAGAAACATGGAATGAATAACAAAACAGTCATCAGAGAGAAGAAATATGGAGACAAGTAGAGGTTATCCGGTGGATGAATATTGAGGAGAGTTGCGTAAAGTCAATCCTAGAAATGAAGCATATAGATAAGATCTCTATGACGACGATCGAGATATTATGAAATACCCTCAATTAAGGATACAAATACCTGAGTAGATATCTGATTAGATAAAAAAGAGCACCTGACATAACGGTATTCCTTAGGGAAGCCTGCGGGGTACCAACTGACGAGATTATAGTTAGCATTTTTTTAGACTTCCAGCGTGTTACCGTAAATTTTTATACCGACAATGGGAACATTTTTTCCATCGTTTGATTAATGCATACCCATCATACGGGATACACGAGAATCACAACCATTCCTATTCCTAGCGCGCATCAAGAAAAACACCACATTCCGTCCTAGTTTATTACTGTTGCCCAATCTTTCCCACCCACCTGGTGGGACATCAATCGTTAGTGGAGAGTAGCCGTTTCAGCGGGACTTGTAAATTACGAAACGCGCTCCATAATAGGCCTCGCGAACTCTCCATAGCCAGCAGCGGGCAGCAGTCGGCTCATTCCGGAGCTTTCACGTTGCTGCTCTCGCCGCGTGGCTTTGGGTAAAGGTGACTAATATCCTTGTTGGAATGGACGTCTTTTGGACTCCGGTCGCCGTTCCGAGGGGCTCTCCACCGATGGTGCCACCCCCCACTCTCTCCCCTATTCCTCACCCCCGCGTACCCCTCAGGATTGAGGACGGTAAGGGCAGACATCGTCCTTGCTTCCTTAGCGATGCCTTCGGCATTTTTTTTTGCGGTCGAAGGCCATGTTCCCCTCCCTCGGGTCGTTCCTCACCTCCGCTCGCGACCTCCCCTCGCCCTGTTTTCTTCACCCCCCCCACTCCTCCCTAACCCCACATGTGCTCCCCTTTCTCACCTGCCCCGCCCCCTTCTTATCAACTCCATCCTCCTCATTCTTGCTCATCTCGTTCTCCCAGTAGAGATTCCAGAGCAGCGCGTTGTAAAAAAGTGCGTTTAGTCGCGGAAAGCGAACTCGAACAGAATGGAATCCCCGACGACTCAGTTTCCGAAAACCTTAGAACGTTCACGCAAGCTTACCTCTCTCTTAGCACTTCTAAACTGTATCTCGACTTAATTGCAAATATCGGTATTTTAATCTGATAATTACCAGCCACAGGACCGTTTAAGCAAGTAAGTTAGATGATACTAAATGGTTGTATGAATTATTACCGTTCCTAATAATTTTAATGGCAAACTATATAAACACTTATCATAACATGCCATCATCATATACCACTAATTTGATCCTGAACGGTCGTCGTGCTCATTAGTTATATAGAAAGCCATAGAATAATGCATTAGCTTCCAGTAGGCTTCACTTGGTGAAATTCCATTTCGACTTAAACGTTCATTTACTCGAGGTTAACGCCCATGAGTTGAAATCTGAACTACCTTAATGAATCGTGTGAAGTTTTTCGAGTTACTCTCTTAATTCTTCTTAGGAATAATTACAAGACGTATTACCATTTACGCCGATACGTTTAAACCTTATCATTAACTTTGACGTTTATGCGTTGAAACCTGTAGTATCTCGATTAATTGTATGATATTTACGATGTGCTTTCTCAATTCTTCTTAGAAATACTTACTGTACATATTACCTTCTACAGATTGAGCAACTCAACGTTTGGTGTTGAACTAAGCCTTAAACCACGCGAAATCCACGCACTCATGACATAGGGACCCTTTTCCTGTGCCAGCATTCGGCTTCCCACGAAGTTCCGCTAATCAGAAAATCACACCTCTACGAGGTTGTCCAAAGGTATCACTCGGGACCTCAAACCCCTTCGGGCAGTGGCCGAGTGCTCTATCCCACCCACTGGAGTAATACCTTTGCCAATAATATGGCCGGCGGCTGTTCACTAAGCTCATCTATTCATTGATTGCACCCGAAAAAGGGGGGATCTTCCGCCATCATTTTGGAACCCAGATATACTCGTAATGTCCCACAGGTATGGCGACCTGAGAAATGGGAAGTCCAACGCCTTGACGGGTATTTCTTTAGCGTTCTGCTGCTTCAGGTCTCCTGTGTCTATTTCGTTGTTTCTTCCGTTGTCCGCTCTTCTCTTCACATTTTCAAATGCTTCTCCTTCTTTCAGATCGTCCACTATAATTTCCCATCTTCTTCTAGCCATTCCTTCAACATCTCCTTGCGTTGCGTCACTACGTTTGCAATTCCAATTCAGTGCATGACCTATACAATTTATTTTCCTTTTATTAATGGTGTCTGGCGTAGTTTTCCCCTCTTCAACTCGATTCGTTCAGCATTTTTCTCCTCAGCCACATCTCAAAAGACTATTCTTTCTTTTTTCTTTCTTTAATGCTGTCTGTGGTTCTCACCCACACAGCATATCACACTCCATACAAAACACTTGGCAATTCTTTTCCTTAGGTCAATAACCCGGTTGCTACTTAGTATACTACTCATTTTCCGGAACGAAGACTACCTTATTCAGATTCCGATGTACTGTGTACACGTTGTAGACTCTTAGCATTATCGCCGGCCGTCCAATTCCCCGGATTACCGTATTCTTGTGGGTAACTCTAAGTAAGATATGGGGAGGTGAATCTTTCCTCTATGCGCGTTTTAACGCGTCGAAATAGCTGACGGCTGCATATTGCCGCCCGTCAAACCAACCTTTAGGTATTGCTTGCTATATTTACGGTGGTAACGGTAAATGTGCCCTCGAGGCCTAAACATTTTCCGTTGAAATGTCTCCTGAATATCATATTTATATGCAAGACCATGGGTGAGGTAGCATGGGCAAAAGAGAATGGCTATCTTCCACCCTTAACACGTGATTTCACGCGCCGTTAAGTATCGATAGCTCGAGGTGAGCTCTAGTTTGACCTCTCTCATCTACACCGTGTTAATTAGTATGGTATATATAAAGAAATATTTTTTTAAATTTTTTACCCTCTTCGAAATGAATTCTCCTTCTTGGTCTATTTGTTTTACCTGGTTTTTAGGTTTTCCGTACACCTTGATGCGTCACAGTAATACGGGTTTAAAACTAATACGTTTTATAGAGAAATAAATAAAAGTTTGTAAACCATGCCATGTTATACATGAAGACTGTTGTACAGAAGTATATAATTATGCCTTTACGGGTTTGTCACACCGTAGGGTACAACATATATGCTCAATCATATCAAAAGATGTATCGTAAGTATCTACTAACTGTGGCCAAGAGCGATTCTTTAAGAAGAGAAATTTTCCATGCAGCTCCTATAATTTAGGCGAAAAATTAGCTTTCTTAAACATGAATGATATAAAACATTTGTTGATAAAACAAATTAAGATATTTGAAATGAAGATCTACAGTCAAGCCCAATTTAAATCCGCCAATAGAGTACTTAGTTATAAAGAAAAGGAGCTTATGTTCATGATCAAAGAAATTGTAGGGCCGATAAAAAATCGACATCACATGGAGTATATTTGAAGATAAGAAGTGACATATTCTTTACCTTATCATTCATAAAAAATGGATGGGAAGAAGCGGAAATGTATGATGGAAAAAGTCATCACTTAAAATCCTTATGGAATGGTTTGAGCAAACCACGGTGTAATTCACGAGAGTTGCCCGGGATCGCCTAAGTTCTCACTGGAAGAAAATAACCCACGGAAACTCTGAGCTATTATGCATTTCCGATTAATCCCTTGCGGATGTCTCATTACAATTTTCTGTGGATGAAAGTTGATTGCATTGTGGGCTGATGAACAAACAATTGAGTGGATGGGCGAGAGAGGATTAAGAACAAGAGGTTTGAAGAATACCCCTGATTGATATTCATCGTAGCGTGATAGCTCAGCACGGTCACGGGGTGGAGGCATCACCGAATCACGTACGCTCTGGGAGAATGAATACTTAATGCGCCTTGCTTGCGCTCATATCGCTCAATGACACTGAATTCTATAGATTAATTTATTTCCAGTGCTAAATCACCTCTTTACTGCGATTCATGGTCAGGGGACCCTCAGGACACGTACGATAGTCCCCCTTTGATTAGACCTCCAGTGACAGATGTCGAGCCCTACTCTCACACCTATGCCTCCATCTCGCATTTGCCTTAGGGCATGGAATTATCCGTTGTCGCCTGGTGGACAGTTGTCTTGCTGAAACTAATTAATCATCTAACTTTTCTTGCTGTTCCTAGAATATCTTCGCAGACTTTAAAATCTTCTTAGCCTATTAACCGCAGCTGGTTGCAGCCATTTTGGAAAAGAAGCATCATTTTGTAAAAGAAAAATGATATTTTTCATAATTTTCCAGTGTCTGAAATAATACTTCGACTATATTCTATTATTAATGTTTTAATATTTAAATTTTTGCAGGACGTTTTTAAGTAAAACATGAAGCACCAAAAATATATTCCGCTGTCTCTCGCGTGCATGACAAATAATGGCTTCAGCCATCCCTCATTCTCGAAAGAAATAACCGATTTACGTCATTTTTTCTGGTATCAATCAATGTACGATATGATAATTCTATCATAAAATTTGGTGGATCTACCCTAGTTATCCATTTTACAGATATAATTATCAGCATAGATCATCTTGAATATCGATATTGTCATCGGCATTGAAATCCTTGCCAGCAGTTTTGAGTTTCTTTAAATACGAGTGACTACGGTGTACATTTGTATTTTATTGCATGTGTGAATATATATATATATATATAAATATTATATATATAAATATTATATATATAAATATTATATATATAAATATTATATATATATATATATATATATATATATATATATATATATATATATATACCTTCGAAATGGAACGCTCTTAGGCGACGGTCAAATATAAAAAACACAGATGTAGATTTTTAAAACATAGAAGCACAAAGAAAGCACACTCACATATGTAGCTTTGACGTTTCGACGGCACGACCGTCGTTATCAGAATCATTGATTCGGCACGACCTCGTCATCAGTATCAATCTGATGACAAGGTCGTGCCGAATCAATGGTTATGATGACGACGGTCGTGCCGTCGAAACGTCAAAACTACATATGTGAGTATCCTTTCTTTGTGTTTCTATGTTTTAAAAACCTACATCTGTGTTTATATATATATATATATATATATATATATATATATATATATATATATATATATATATATATATATATAAATCATAGTAAATGCTATGAAATTATGTGTACCTATTCAAAGTGATATTTTTAAAAAGATTTTCTGTGGATGAAGTGGATGTTTTCTCGTGGCTTTGAAAAAAAATCATAATTTACATTCCTAATAAGTTTGGTCTCACGCTCGATTACGTAAAGGTCAATCAATCATTTTAAGAACACATTAATATCATTCATATCGTCCATCAATTCTCCAGGTCTCAAGTTTGGCTAGAGGAGAATTCCCGACCTATGTAATTCCAGGAAACTTTCACTGAAGTTAGTTCGTGTATACGGCAGATCCACCTCTTCGTAATAGTCGCCCTTAATAAAGTAATAAAAAACTCTTCAATCTCTGGTTCAGTGGTACCCAAAACCTACCAGTTTCAGACATTTCGATTTTGATGCGACAGCCAGGGAGGCCCTAAAATTACGTTTTTTGCCTGGTCTCCAATGGGTACCTACTTTTTAAAAAAATATGCAAGACACCGCAAGTGTAAGAGGCGGAGTGTGGTAGCGTGCCAGCCATACGTGTGCAATTATTTGTTTATGCATATATTAGATTATAAACGAATTATCCTTTTGCTCATGCAAACGTACATTCATGCATGAATCAGTTAAATAATTGACTTCGTCGTAAAATTTTAGTATTTTATTGAATATATTTTGGTTCTTGGATTCGATTTTTTTATGAATGAGCACTGTGCCTGGGAAGAACGGATACTTGAAGCCACTGATGACGGTGCCTATATATCCAATTTGATTCCGGTGGCCGAATCTACCAATATGATTTGATTTCATAATAATTCCCTCTATGTTGCAAGAAGAAAGCTTAGGTGCCCTGTACCTTTCTAAAATTCTTTGTCTTTCCTGATCCCTTCGCGACCCGTAGGATTCCCAACCTACGTCCTCCATTATAGTAGTCACGCTTATTTCTACACTCGTGGCAATTTTCACAATTGCGGTGAATTTTCTCTGAATCTCTTCCAAAACCTGAACTATCGTTGTCTCCCATGGTCCCCAAATACTTGTCCCCTATTCCCAATGTGACCTAACTGAAGAGGGCCAACACCTCTCTCTTACCTTTTCATGACATATTTCTATAATACGTCTAATTAAATCTAGCTTTACAAAGGCTGACCCGCATACATTTCTGATGAATGTGTATCCCATGAAAGGTTTGAAACTAGCATACCATTTTATAAATAAATACTTTATAATTTCTCTTTTTTTCCTACCTTTGATTACAAAACTTCAGTGCTGTACATTTGCTGATATTTAATCCTAACCCGCATACCTGACACATATGCATATCCTGTATATGTTATGATCTAGTAAAGCGATTCTATCCCTTCGGGGTACTTGGAAACACGCCTGTGATTGCCCCCGGAGTAAGTCACTATTTTACGACCCAGGGGGACCTTCCAATCATGGAGTTACCATCATGCATTTGATTAAGCTCCGTATCCAATGCGTTAAAAAAATTCGAGGAAGTTTATAGCTCGCAGCAGAATAATTGATGAAACCCGTCAGTTTAACACTCATCAGTGCAAAAAATGAAACTTTAAAGAGTCGATCATTCCTTTAGTTTCTTTTGCGGATCAAAGCTCATGGCCACATTCATCACTACGCCCTTTATTTTCGCAATCCTTCGGGAATGCATCCAAAGCGAAAAATCCCTCCCCAGTCCTCGGGAAGGCAGCGTAGTGAGTGCGAAAAATCCCGGGGCGTGCGCGTTCCACTCATCATCCACATTTTTTTTCCACTCCGGTTTGTCAAGGGGACATTCTCTTTCGCCTCACATGTTTTTCCGGCACTTCTCTGGGCCATATAAATGTTTCTCACGCTTCCCATCAAGTTTATTTCCCCCGTAGAGGACGCAATGGGGGAGCCAGCGAGTCGACACCGTCGGATGAAGTCTGGCGGCCGATTAATCTTATTGAATACTTCATGGAGTATCTACCTATTCCTTCGGGACTCAGAACTGCGTAGTGAGTGTAGAAAAAAAAATAATAGTCGGGTTTTTAGTGGTGGAGAAAGGGTGAAAGGGAACGGGAGACCGCTGGATGCTGGGATTGCCTGAGTTCAAGGCCGTAACAAGATGGTCGAAAGATATGAGATTGTTGTATAGATTGATATACATATAAAAACGGCATCTCGGCTCTCTGCTTGTATGTTTTCCGTTTACATTTCCCTAGAGCGAATCGTTCAGTCGTAAGGGTGTATGCTGAAAGAATTGGACGGCGAGATTGATGAGGACAAGGGGTGATCGGAGTATCTCTTGTTGCCCAATAGTGGAAGGGGAATCGGGTTAAAATCATAAAACAAGCGGGGAAAACGGTTGATTAGGAAACTCATTTGTCAAAATTCAAAACAATATAGATAGTACACGCAGTTATAAACCGTAATTAATGTAATCCATTATTGAATTTAGTTAACGTTAGTCTGTTAAATCGAATTGAAAATATAAGTAAAGTTATCGACACTTTTTTGCACGCGCTGGTGTAGAAGAAATTAAAATTAGAGGAGAGTTAATTTTAGACATAGATCAAGAACGTTTTGCCGGGCTCATTAAGTTTCAAGTTCCTTCAGATGACTGTGTAATTTTAGAATACCGGCTGAAATGACCTCTGTACTACCTTTTGCCTTGAATATCCATGATCTGTTTTTAGGAAATTCAGTTATCAGTATCGGAGATCAGGCAGCGACGTGGTAGATATCTATATTAACAGAAGGAAGATGCTAGTTTCCACTGACTTTTATATTTGGTACAACACTTTTCACAGTTTAATAAAACTTTTAAAAATTCTAAGGAAACGTACGTCGTGTTTTCCTATTGTTATGGCTGCATGCAACCTCCACGGAGGGATTTCTGTTTCCTTAAAATTTAGTCATGGCTGATATTTTCTATAAAGAGAAATACTTGAGAAATACGAAAAGAGATGCTATGGCTAAGCGTTTGTATTTATGTATTTCATTCGGTCAGGATAATATCCAATTACCACTATGGATTAATACCAATAATTAGTTATTGAAGTACTTGATGACCGCTTTACCGCGCAGTTTAAAATGTTGGCAAATATGAAAATAGTTACTGTCGGGTGTCCGGAAATATTATAAACTTTGACTTTAGTCAAATTAATGTAACCAACAGAGTAAATTAGTACATTTTGCACAGAAATTCGACCAAGTGTTAACAATTATTAAATCATAAAAACCTCTAACCAAATATAATATATTTTTATATATGTTTAATATAATCATACCCACGGAAATAAGTTGAATCTAAAACCATTGCTATAGATATTGAAATGTAATGAAATAATTGACTTTGTAATCCCACACACTTTGTGGAATCGAAGTGTGTGGAATTACAAAGTCAATTATTTCATTACATTTCAATATGTTATGCAAATTCCAAAAAGTTACGCCTGAGACAACAAATTGCTATAGATTATGGCGCTCTTTCCGTGTATTTTGGTTGTTAATACTATTTTCTATAATATCCATTTTGCTCGGTGAAAAATCCCTCCAGCTTCTACAAAATTTACCATGAATTTCAGAATAGATTATGATCCAAAATGTTTGGGTAAACTCTTTTTATTTGATCACATGAACAGGAGGTGACAAAATACTTATAAAGGAACCAATTGCATTCATATAAGGTATCTGGGGTAGTAAAAATAGAAGCACGGTGCCCTAAAATAGTTGTGCCAACAGTTCCTGTTCAAGGCTAATATCACAAATAGTCATTACATTTCAGAACACACACTTTCATTACTGATTTTTCAATATTATTAGTTCCGAATCTCTTTGATGGACTACATGAGTAAACAACAAATTCGAATTTACTGATATGATACTCGCACACCATTTCTCGAGTTGTTGGCCGATTGAAAATTTCAGAATTTTTTGCGAGTAATCCTCGGCAAGCTATCAGGGTAATATCGATTAAACAACCCTTCATACAAATTGTTTAAATACTAATAGGAAATCTATCTGTTTGTTGATTATTGCGTAATCATATAAAAAATATTTATGTTACCAGCTCAAAACAAACAAGCAAATGATAAGATACTATTATTAAAACCAATGCGTTCATTTTAAATAAAGGGTAAAAAAATGTATAGACTTAATAAAAATTATTTCAAACTTCTTTTTTTATATTCAGCGAGCACAATATGTGGTAAAAAAATAACTGGAGGCGCCAGGTATCGATCCTGGTACCTCTCGCATGCTAAGCGAGCGCTCTACCATTTGAGCTACGCCCCCGAGATGCTGGCGAGTGCATTTGCGGGGAATAAAACTTTAAAATGAGAAAAATTATGTATCATGCACATTCAAAATTTTAGAGCACTATATGTGGTAATATATTTTTAAACATTATTAAAACAAATGTTTTTTATAAATCCTCCGCTCTCAATGACAGCATAGATTTGGTCGTTATGTCGTCTCATGGCGTATTTAAATTTATTGCGACTCGTTCCAATTGAACTTCGTCTCGATATCGAGCACCAGGTTATTCTTTTTCTTCTAGAAGTGAGAAGTAATCGCTATTATTTTTAGTAGCGTCATATCCAAATTCCGTTGCCCCTGTAACAATTATGTACGACACGGATTATATCGTTCTTTTTTCAACAACTATAATCGTTAAGTTTAATGTAATAAACATTTTGAAAAATTTATTTTAATTCCCAGACATTTAAGTAAAATTTATTTATTTTTTTAACAGACTCCGTACTTTACAAAATTTTGTTTTTTCAAATTAACATATTTATTTATCACAAAAATTTATAGTGATATTATTTTTATAGATTTAAACTCTGAATATTGTCCCATATTACATCTTTAATTGACCGCTTGGTCAATTTGAACTCAGATATTTGTGCATTTATCTTGCGTCTATACGCGTTGCATTTGCAAGTTTATGTCCCAGTATGTTTTAATGAATTGGCGTTTACTAAACCTTAAAAATGGCAACCACGAAAGAGTTCATGAATCACCTGCAAGAACCCACCCACAGAAGCCAATGAAATGGCGATTACCTCATTAATTAGTGTACTGAGTGTTTTCTAAATTATTTACCTGATAGATCACGGTGAGATAAAACTATGTAGCTCAATTTCACGAACCCAAGTACTTAAGCAACTGTATTTCATTATACCATTGTTTTTTTCTCCGCAATTAACACCATTCTGATTTGGGTCAACTGTGACTGAATAAAATGAATTGGATTGAATTGACCTACGAAGCTCTGTGCTGAATGAATCAATGGTTTCAGAAGGCTTTCAATCAGTCGTCATCGTAAGAAACCTTTTTTTCTTTGTTTTTACCTCTTGTAACATTGATGGTACGGCGATTATGAGCCCTCGCTATATAAAAACCACTAGATTATACCCTGAGGGTGATGGAATTCAGGTTCCTTTCTTCATTGTTCGGCCACCATGACTACAGTGTCGTTGACAATATTTTTTTCTACCTTACTCACCGAGAGAAAGATGCGATTTCGAAGTCGCAAAAGTTGAGACCTTGTAGCCACCTGTTCAAAAAAGACGAGGACCGTGAGTCCAATGACATCCACGTAATCCGTGAATCCCACGGTAATTTCTTGGCCAGATGGCCGCAAGGACTTTCGGTTTTTACCTGCGGGTGAATTATTCTCTATGGGATTGACACCATTCTTATTGTAGCGATTCACATAATCAGGGGAGGAAAAACGTTCGAATTCTCAATTTCAAAACGATTTCAATTCAGTGTGAAGTTTCTCTTCCCTTTTCAAAATGCGAGATTCTCAATTGCAATCGTAACAAATATTTACGATTGTAGAATGTTCAATGTCCTCCAGAGTTGACGCTTGTGAAATGGCATTCGAGTGTTTTTTTTTCGAGCAAGTGTTTTTTTTTACCATTAACAGGTTGACGTCTATCTTGACTCGCGCGGGGAACTTCCGTATTCAATTTATATGCGGCTAGTGTAACTTGTTTTTCCATTTTCAATGGCAGTCTCACATATTCGTAGCAAGAGCCATTCCGGATATGAGTTGCGTAACGTAAGCCGCTCAATTTCCTTTATCTACCTCCCTTTTTATAATTTATCACCAGGATTTATGTATAGGAAGAAAACGATAAAATACATAAATACTTGAGTCACTATTTGAACTGGCAAATTGCCACTAATCATCGAGCATGACTGATGAATTTCGTTTGACCGAATAGGAAACACTAAGGTGTGCTTATTTCTTCTCTTTATTCCAAGTGTGATATCGTTCACGCACGTTACGTGCCTTCGTGTCAAAAGATTTATAGAACAACTGTTACCGAACGGGTCGTGCTCCCGAACTGATACATACTCCCGAACATACGCTGTAACTTGATACGAAATGCGAAGGAACAAAAAATTTTTAATCACGAATGCATGATTTCAAAAAATAACTCTTCGCCAAATGAAGTTGTGGCTGCTCGTCGGAATTAGTTGTGTTTCACGCACCCGTAACGAAGAACATAAATCACGAGGTTTCATAAGTAAGCATTTCGCACCATCACATTGAAATTACCATACGCTGCAAATAGATGAAACGCAAACTCTTCCTGATGTAATGAAATATGTTCCTCTGTGCTCTCCCAGTAGCGGTGCCTTGAAATGAAAACACACAAACATAACTCATGCGTCTGTGAATTACGCGCCGGTGCCGTTGAACATTTCTCGAACGGGTGAACAACATCAGGCTCTATTTCACACGCTGTCTGACGCGGATCCTCAATCAAGTTGTGGTCGTCGTCTATGTCATAGGAAAGCTTGAGATCCTCAGGAGTGACCATTCAGTCGTTAAAATAACGAGTCCGAAATGGGTGTTCTTATTAAGAATTCCTCCCTTTATTTATGCCAGATGCATAGGTGACCGTTTCAGCTTCGTGTGCTCTACGCGCTAAAAGCTTTGAACTTTCTCTCCCGCTAAGCAAGTCGATTTGGGAGGAGGAAGGGGAGTGGGGTAGGGAGTCGTTATCTATCCGTCGCTCCCCGCGAGTCTCCATTGCACTCAGCAATCGGGCCGGGGGTGCGGTTGCCTTGGTTCCGTTTCTCCTAATGTAAGCGATGAGACACCGTGAGGGAAAGGTTATGCCTGAAAGGTTGAGGGAGCGATTTTCTATGGCCCTCTTGACGAATTCCAATCAAACAAGGTTAAATTAGGCGTTTGAAGACGGCTCGGAAATTTTCCATGTCGCTGACTCGTCGTTGAGCGCCCTTGACATTTTTAAAAAGTAGACTACGTAAAGAAAATGCGTATCCATATTCAGATTCTAGTAGACATTCTATTTTTTATCTTTTCTTCATTGAAATGAACATCATTTATGGAATATCTTTTGAAAAATTGATTACGCATGGAGTTTTGATTAAATTGGATAATTTTAGCTCTGAAAACTCAGTAAAATCAACGATAAGGCATGTCTTGGACATAAATTTACCAAGAAACTTGTTCACATAGGATAGTTTCTGTTTTTTTGCTGAAAATTTGCTTAACTTCCCTTTGAGGATTTGGTGAAACTGGGTTTTCCATTTAAGACTATAACCTTAACCTTAGTTAACACACCATTCAGAATGAGCAATAGCAGGGTAAGGAAGCCACTTACTAGGTAGGAAATTCAACCCTTAGCTTTTGAGTAGGATAAAAATGAATAAAAATGCTCAGCTAGCTACGCATTCCGTCTAAGTCTCTGCATCCATAAATCGGTGCTGTTGCATCGGTACCACAATATTCCATAAAGTTTTAAAATATCGGAAATATTTATGAGTAGCGCAATGTTGGCCACACGTAGCAAATTTTATATAATAATAATAATATATAATTCTGTGACTAGGTGATTTTCAGTAGTATTATCATTTAAAACTGTATTCTTTCATGTACTTTGTCAATAGTTAGGATCGTTTTCTCGTGATTGATAGTAATCCTCTTCTTTCGTAGTTATATTAATAAGTATTCCGAAAATGGGGAAATAGTATCTCCTTATTTTTTATTCATGTTTCGGATATCGATCTGAAGAAAGTCTAATTATATAAAGCCGATTTCAATCAGTGCCAAAATGCCAGAGATTAGTTTTACTTGTGCTCGAAAAAATACCGGATTTATAGGATATTTAGAATTATTGATTTAGTATTGAGAACCTTTCCAAATTTTCCTTAGGGTAACTTATTTTTCCTTCTCGTAGAAGTAGGTACAGGCAAATATTTTCCAAGGGTGAATTTCGATTATCACTGAGGAACAATTATTTATACGAAAGGAACTTTTACCTCGTTAATTATCCTAATTACGTAATGTCATTTATATTTAAATCTTCAACACGTCCTCTTCACATTTAATTGTTTGTAAATCCAAGACTAAAGGCGATTAATCTTACGAAATTAGTATCTGATTATTATAGAATATTCCATTTCACGCATGTGATGATGTGCAATTGCATATATTAGGACAACAATATCATAATTATTGTATAAAATCAAGATATAGCTATAGTATTTATAGATTAAGAATTTCTGGCCAGTTAATCAAATTACTCAGTAAACGGGGTAATGTTGACGTTAACATAAAACTATTAAGTGAATTATAATTGTCCTTTATATCATAAGCGCATTCCATTGTAACTTGCTCTGGATGTCGCGTTCCTTAGCCCCGGGGAAAGGTACACGTTGGAGAAGTCTGAAGTGTAACCTTGCTTTGGAAATGACTGAATATCCATCACAGCCAAGTATATTATGAGTCAAAACTCAAGTCCATCCGTATTACCGTAATTCTTGCATGGTTTTAATGAATTTTTCTTCACTCATCTCCTTGAGATTTACAACTCTGTGCTTCCTATTGAGAATGTCTTTAAGTGCTTATAAATCATTAGTAGGTAACGAATTTTTTTTTAATTCGAGTAACTAGGTGTTCAAATAACTCGTCAATTTTATTCCATCGCTCTTGTATCGTGTTATGCCGCGTAATGTATCGCCCCTGAAAAATGCTTATTAGTAGCGGCATTGTATCGTTTAAGGTCGGTTTTGAATTGAAACAGCCTATAAAATTGCACAATGTTACATCTATGAGTACTTGCCTCTCCTAGTAAAAAACATAACCTGATATCAGACACCACAGTGAGTTCCTCTTCAATTTAACATATTTCTTTCCTTCCTTAATTCTATCTAAAGCGCCAGTCCGATTTCTTCCCCTCCCTCGTTTTTCTAACATCCCTCCATCACAGTCTTCAACATCCAATTCCCGCTCAAAACGCCCTAAATCCATCTTTCCTACCACCTATGGATTTCGCCCAACAATTCCTTCTTCCCTACCATGCCTACCACTTCCTCGTTTGTTTTCCTTTCAGGCCATTTAACCTTTTCCATCCTTCTCTACAGTCAAATTTCAAAAGCTTTTAATCTACGCTTATCATCTTGCTTCAATGACCATGTTTCCGCGTTGTACAAAACCACGCTCCATATTAAATTTAAACCGATTATTGCGAAAGGAAGTCGATCAAAATTGGGAAAACAAGGAATTGGAACTATGTGGTCTTTTGGCGTTCTTACGACACTTATTTTTCGTAGATCCTCGGTGAGCATTTTATAAATTGTCACTGCGTAGTATTAGTAGCGGGAGTTAGTTGGAATGGTTTGAAGACTATTAACATGCGAAAGGCAATCGTGCTGATTCCAGTCGCCACACTTCTGCAGCACTCTGAAATGAATTGATTGCTTTGGCTCTAGCCAGATATTTTTTGCATGCTCTGAATTCTGGCATATCCTCGTAGAATGGCAAGTTTAAACAAACAAGGTCTTAAGGAATGTAGTGAGGGAATTTGTCTGCAATAAATTAACCATCGTCCTTAAGAGTCGTTCTTCTTTTGTAGTTAACCTCTGTCTCCAAGGCGCCATGTCATGATTTTGCTGCCATTGGAAAAGAGCCAGGAAATTCGTTACATATTGGCCTTTGGTCATTGGCTGTTACACAACGGGAAAAAACTCAATGGTATGGTAACGGAATGCAGAGCGAAAAACGTTTCAAGAGCGGCATAGGTTTCTACCCCTGTGTCACTATAAAAGTAAAAACAATTGTTTTACTGTGATGTGAATCGTGATTTTTACCCGCCCATAGGATATCTGTACTACACTCAGGCAGACATTATCGTCAAATCTTTCCTTTTTTTGCTTCTGAGTGTAAGATCGTAAAATGTTTCTTCCATTAAACGTTTATGGCCATGATATAGAGGTTCTACTCAAGAATTTACGGAAGGATTAAAATTCTTGTTAACGATTTAACCTTTCCCGAACGAGTTACTTCCTCATTCTTTTTCATGTATCCGATAGCTTTTCTATTTGCCACTTAGTTCCTGCCGCTCCCTTACTAAATGGGAATATATAATTGTACATATAATTATATATATAATTCTATATAAACTTATATATATATATATATATATATATATATATATATATATATATATTACCCTGATGAGTGAATTGCACACACAGTTGGATATATATATATATATATATATATATATATATATATATATATATATATAAAACACACAAGAAGAAACACAAAAAAAGAACACTCACACGTTATTTCTTGATATTTCGACGGAAACAATCCGTCTTCATCTGAAGATATAGAAGTAATGAATAATTCATTACTTCTATATCTTCAGATGAAGACGGATTGTTTCCGTCGAAATATCAAGAAATAACGTGTGTGTTCTTCTTTTTTTTGTGTTTCTATATTGTGTGTTACTGTGTATTGTACTATTCGGCACTTCCGTGTTATGTCTATACATATACCTGTATATACATATATATTTATATATATATACATATATATTTATATATATACATATATATTTATATATATACATATATATTTATATATATACATATATATTTATATATAAACCATTCCCAGAAAATGCTTTTATGCTTTAAGATAGTCTCTTTCCGTGCCATAATAATGATCTCCGAAAAAAAATTCGTATTTTCGATTTTGTTTCCCACCTTTTTGCCGTTAAGTCATTGCTCTGAAACGCTATATTGCAGTGGATGCTCATATTAACGATCAAGGGTAGAATGCTTTTCAGTAGAAGAAATTAAAGCGATAATCACGCATTAAATAATTTAAACAACTGTGTTTTGGTCATGCGTGTTCACTTATAGCTTTCCACCTTAATTTTTTGTTTATTTAGATGCACTTGTACTGGCTAATTTGCCTGGGAACTACATTTTATTACGTTAAGCACTCACTGTGGCCAATTTCTGTTAACGATTGAACTTTGGGGTCATTAACTACCCCATATGCCTCTGTTTTATACGGCCTGATTGAAATGACAATGGTGTACCTAAGAGGGTGGTCTGAAAAGTTTCCGGCCTCAAAAATTTCAGAAAATATGTCTTGTACCTTTGTTCGGTCGGAAACTTTCCAGACCACCCATGAACTCTTAAATTTGACCACCTCCTATTTATAAATTTATTAGAGAATATTTTAATAATTAATAATTGCAATATGTACTAAAAAAACCAATTACATATTTTTACTCGGCATAATATTAGTTTAGCGCAACCTAAATTTCAGATATTTTGTAGACTAGAATTCAAGAAACACCAAACGGTTAGCGTTCCTCAAGAAATTTTAGAATTAGGATTTCGGATAATGGATTCCATTCTATAATTATCGTTGCTAGATACGGTCAAAAGGGTGAAATATTTTGGAAAAGTGGACTGCCGAAAGCCGAGGTACAGGAGAGAATGAAATAATTCATTTAAGGGTAACTAAATTCACGTGAATTAAGTCTCTTGGAGATATTCTTTTTAAAGCAAAAGGCCTGCTTAAAATCTTGCCACTGGATTAAAAATTATGACTCGCACCCTTGACTCACTGACTCAGCGACTAAGTGAGATAATCCTCCTCCTTTCTGCCCGCTCGTCTCCCATAATCGGATCTCCGGCGTCAATACTTTCCTTCGCGTTCAAATTCCCGCCGCCCTCTACCCTTCCTTTTCGTCAAAGCTATCCTTTCCGTCACTGGGTGCGGCTGCTAGGAATCCTTTCAAGAGAACCGCGTCCTCCAAGACTTGAGTATTGCGGTGGTAATGGTTTTCCGCTTTGTCAGCGTTGAGATATATATTATTGGCTTCGGGGTATTACACAACCCACCTGATGGTGTTGCTACCTTGAAAAAAATGTGATTCACGGGTTAAAGGCATCGAGCATAATGAAAACTCGGGTGGATTCTTTTAAGTTTTGCAGCGTATCAAGTTGAGAAGGGTTAAGGGGCTGGTTATGAGGGTGAGTGACGGTTATTCTCCAAAGAAAAAGAGAAAGGAATCGTATATTTTTCTTGAAGGTGATACCTCAAACAAGTTTTCAGCGGTTTTAAATTCATTTTTAATTGAAGTGCATCACAAACCCTCTTTCGTTAGTTTTTTTTTCTTTTTTTTCTCTCATTCACTGTATGAGCACTGACGCGGGCTACGTAATTAAAAATTTAGGCATATCTTTTCGAATCACGAACGGTGGTCGAATCGACCGGTTACAACAGGAGGTCCAAATGTGAAACTTTACTTCATATGATCTTGCTTTCGTTTGGCCTCGCCTGGCTTCCACGGTGTGAACTTCTGTAAATGATGTGGAAAGAAATTCCACAAACTTTGCCAACCTTCAAAGATGAAGAAGTTTCACTCAGACCAGGAGAAGTGAAAAAGTGATAATAATGAATGTAGTTGGAATTATCTTGTAACAGTGCAAAGATATATTAACAATGTTATATGTGTATTTGAGGTGAAATACTATTTTTTTCGTCTGTGTCTGGAGTGTAGGTAATGTTATTAGTAATCTATATTTGAAATCACTTAATTGGAGGCCAATTGTAGAGTTAAATACGTGTTTTCGAAAAAAGGAAGAAGCCAATCATGCATTGCAGTAAATATATAATGACAGCAAACTAATTTTTAAGAGCAAGTAATTTACATAATTTCTACTTACATTTAGCCACATGGTGTGCCTTTGCCATAATTTTCCTGGTTTTTTTCAGAATTCCCTGCCAAGGTAAGTATTTTGGACGAAAATACATACACCTGTGCAGCTTCAAACGTTAAATTAGTTGTTGAATGCAATCTTTTGAGTACTCTTACCTATTCAATGAACAATTACACAATGTTTTCAACTCTTGCCATTGTGATCCATTATTATGTATCTCTCATGACGTAGCACTGTTTTTTTTGATGAGAGAAAAATATGACAAAAATTATCCGATCTATCAAGATGAAAAATGTCCTATTTAGCCATGATTCTTGTGATGTGCAGTCAGTACTACGAAGAATATTTTCAGCCAGGCGCAGGAAAATAGTCGACCGCTCTAACGGTGGAAGTGCCTCGTCGCATTTGCGTTCAACAGCGCGAAAAACTTGAGCAACTTCCTCCCGGGAAGTGAATACGTACATTTTGAGGGACAAGCCATTACTTTTATGAACGCGCTCGATACTCTGTTGCATCAGGGTCCATCATCCTTGTGCAAATGATTAAATCGCAGTGAAAGTTTATTTTTCTCAAAGCACGGAAGGGCGATCGGGATTCTCAAGACCATATTTTACGATCGCATATAAGCTGAACCCTTTCATTGAAGACATGCATTTAGTTTTAAATTCTAAGTGCATGGTGGCATTATTTCCAAATCCAAAGGATAACTCATTTATATATTTCAAAACCATTTTAAAACTAGTTTTGCAGAAATTTAAATAAAATACTAATATAATATATCTGATAAGTTTTGTATGTTTCAGAACCGAGAATAGGAATTAATCTGAGCTTGCGTCTAATAAAAGTGAATTACACTTGTAATTTATGAAAATTTTAGTGACTAGCCTTAATGTTGATAATAAAATAAATCAACCCTTTTGGGAAATGAACTAATAGTGACGTCATGGGTGTGTTGGTATATATTCCGATTAATTCATTTTTTAGTAAAGTCTTTCGGTGTCTATTATGTTTTATTAATGACAGTAGTTAATTTTTGGGGTATCAAAGGAAGTTAAATATTAAACATCATTTTAAGAATTTATCTCTTTCATCATCTGTCTAAATGGTATGCGTTGAAATTATTGAATAACGGAAAACTTAGCTTTTTCTCTTTCTTTTCGAATGGCAAAATTTCTATATTCTCAAACTGCGTTCGTTCGAATACGGGTAATTATTCCACGAGAGTTGCGAACCATTGTTTAAATTGTTATAACTTTATTTTGGGTTTTAATTAGTAAGTATTTTCACTTGCTGAAAACACCTATTGATTAGGTTAGTTGTATTCTGACTTAAGCGAAATAGATTACATTTTTTTTTCGCGATTACAGTGATTTATAACATTTTTAAAATGCAAATAACACATCTCAAGCAATTATTCAAGAGCGTTCATGTAAAACAGAAATCTTGGAGCTCAAAAGTTTAGAAAGGTGATTTTGAGAATGTTTAGGAGCACGCAATCTTAGCGCAAGGTAATATGAACAATTGTAAATGTTGGCTGGTAAAAAGATGCTTCTTTATAGAGAATCCAACCATACAAACCCTTGAATTGATAACCTACTGGCTTTGATGACAGCAAATTGGCAGGATGGTATGTAAAGTGGATAAGTGTGCGGACTTCGGTGTATGCAATCTTCGTCTCTTTATGTCTGTGTAATGAAAGGCAGTTTTCAATCACTAGAACTTAAACGAACAAGTATCGTAACGTAGTACGTAGTGTTACATTGAATGCATACACTGGAGCCGCAAATGTTCAAGGAACGGTCTAGCAAGCCACCTCCGAGTCAATGGAAATATCTACGCACCCATTAGCGCGGAGAAGACTTAAAAGTGGGGAGTCTTGCAGCGTGACGTCCCTTCCGCCTATGAAATGACCCTTACGCAATTCTCGCTCACTCGCTGACTCGTTGCCATGTACTCGTTGAGCCTGTGTGTGCCCCATCTCATCTCTTTCCTTCCTCCCCTCCCAACCGTTTTCCCTCTCCCGCAGCTGTTCAACAGAAAATGCGCTCCGTCAACCATTGCCCAGTTTGTCGATCGATAGTGACTATCCTCGGTGGAAAGCATTCCTTTGTGTTCTAGAAAGGATGAAGATATGTCGGGAAAAAATGCATTCTTTGTGTAATGGTGATTTTCATATTAGCTTAAACTTTCTGTCCGGAGCTAATAATTGTCCCGCAGGTGAGAGTTTTCCACTGTTTTCAATGTCATAGAGTAGGGCCACGTCCTTCGAAAGTATAGGCATCAGCGTGTTCCGTTAATACGCGTTAGGGATTTCATTTGATTTTTATTCCCATTGTTATTAAGGTACGCAACGAATAACTAAACATAAATAAGTGCCAAGTTACAAATGAAGTGATCGTTGAAAAATGCCCCTTTGAATTTCTAAGTTTGTTTTCTTTAATCTGATTAGAGGATTTCGTAAGAGGCGTGCTTGTCACAAGCTGTGCATGAGATTTTAGGATCAGTTTAATCAAACCGTTATGCTCTGAAATTCTCTCTTATGATTTTCCTTTTCTGTTATGAAATGCAGTGATCGCTTGAGAAAGATAACCCTTCCCTCTCCATAGATGGTGATATAGGAAGGAAATGCTCACTGTTAAATGAGTAACTTAAGGCTTGATTCGTAACATGAGTATACGTCATTTTCCTTTATGATTTAGATATGTTGCCTACAATAGTGATCACTCCGTGAGTGGTGCGTCGCCTATGGGCGCTTTTCGAAAAAACAAACAGATTTTTGGCAATGATTCTATGCGTCGAATTTTCTTTCCATCCCCTATCACCTCTTTTAATTTATAAAAGGTAATTATTTTTTCCAATTCATACGTTTTTCCACTTGTTAAGTAAAAGTATACTTGTAGACATAAAATTAACGCCATCTCCTATTAAAGTTTTGAGCATCACTTCACGCTATGGAAAAGTGTTAGATCTAATTAGACCTTACCTCATTCTATAATTTAATTTTTTACATTAGGTTTTTTTTTACGAAGTAAAACTTAATGAGAAAATTTTTAATGATTTGTAGCCCTTGCTAAGTTCACATTGAAACGATGGAAATGTGTTGTTTTTTTTAAATTTAATAATTTGAAAGGTGTAATGCTGACTTCTCAGGCATAGCATTATAAATACATGTACCATAGATGGACATCTTTTTTTCTTAGAAATCAAAACATTTTAGTCCATTGGCCTGCTTAATACTTAATATAGACTACCGACTGGAGGGTTATGAGTTCAAATACCGGTGAATGACTTTAAAAACTCTATTTAAAGTCCAAGCGCTGCTGTTTCCTGAATAGCAGAACTTGTGGGTAGCAGAGAGAACTATGATTTCAACTCCCAACTCAAACCACTCGAGTTAATTTCCAGAATATTCTTGCATATATTTATAAAATAGGCTATTTTTATCTCATAAAATTATCAGTTTTAGATAAAATATAGAGCTGTGCCACGCTAAATCTTCAATTCAATTCTTCAAAACTTGGTAATTTTCTGCTGAAAAGGCTAAAATAATATACTAATCATTTCAAAGCTTTGTGGCCACCATCAGTTGCTTTATACTAATGGATGGATGGGGATAATATGTCGTATCTTTGTGTCAGAAGATGAAGACTTTGCAATGTTTATTCACCGAATATTTATGCTTTTTATAAGCGCTAAATTCCAAGATGTACATCTTATCTCGTATTTACACAATTTTTAATTTAGTACTATCAATTTTTATGCCTCATCATTCAACCCTGAGGTGTTCTCTAAGGCAAAGTGAAGGGAGATCGATTCGAGGTCTTTCTTATCCTGTTTTGCTTTCCATCAAAGGCTTAACTTTTGGTGCACCCGCCCGAAAAATGATACTTGATCTGGGATTCCTGACTGGCCCAATGCCAAAAGAAAGTTTTGCGCGCTAAACTGCCTCGAAGCAGATCCCCCTCGTGAGAATGTAGGCTCGGATATTTTCGTCGGGAGGAACTTTTTTGGTATCTCGATGGGGTGTGGGGGTATTAGTACTTCCTCCAGATTTCCTTCTCGTTCTTTTTTCATTTTTGCCGTTCGCCAAAGGTTATACCTGTTGTGGCTGCTGTAACAACGCTTCGAGGCGCCCGGTGGAGAGCGTGAGGAAAAACACATTAATCGGATGAACGAGTCCGCCTTAGAGAAAGACTCTTGCTCATCGGGGTCGATACATATTTGATACACACGATAAATTTGATGGGTAAAACCTTAAAAAGTTAAAGAGGTTCAATTAAACCCCTTGATATTCTCATCTTTCGGCTATTATTGTATCCTAAATTAGTACACTTTTGATGTATTGAACGAAATATATTATTGGTTAAAGGGTTTCCATAAAATATATAGCGGAATGGAGTCAAGCACGCTAGTTATAACTCACATCAATATTGGTGCCAACCGCGCTCATTTAAGCGTGCGATCATTAGCAAACTCAACTTCTAAGTTTTACGCTTCAGAAAGATTGCTTTTTAAAAATATCAAGGTTTAGCTTGAGCGCCCTCAAAACTTTCTTGGGCTTAACTAAAATTGCGTTCATTTTTTCATTCGCTTTCATTTTTAAAATTCGCGTAGACATTTTTCCCTTCATGACGACTCGAAATCCACGAATATCCACGAAATTTTCAAGAAATTTTGCTGGTTGCAAGCATTTCTGGACGCCGCATTAGCTGGCATGGTAGCGGTCATGATGATCACAGGTTAAGTCGGAATTCGTATCCGATAAAACTCCGAGGCTTGCATCATAATTCAGCGAATATTTCGAACCATTAAGGGAGTTTTATTTTTCGTAATGAAATAAATAATTCGTTATACTCAAGACTCAGTAAGACAGGGAGAGAAATTGAGGAATTATGTTTGAAAAGGAGCTACTGCTGAATATTAACTTAATTAAGAAACTACTTCTTCCATAGACTTCATTTGGACTTGTTAAACTTTAATTTAAAATTTAGGTGAGTATTTAAAAACATTAAAATCCAATTCAAGGTAAGCTCAAAAGTTCAGTTCAGCTGAAGTTGTGATGTGGGCTGTTTTGGCGTCAAATTCTTGAAAAATGAGTTTGAGTAGAAGCGAGGTCATAATTCAGCTGTATTTTCCCTCCTCCACCTTCTACAACATGACTGTAACATATGAGTTACCTTGACCGCATCTATTAATAGGAGATTATAAGCGATATAGAGAATTTAAGCGCAAAGATTCCTATCCGCGCAGTAGTAGCAGTTTTTAGGGGAGGCGACCGACAGCTAAGGTCATTTGCGCCATAGGGGATGGACAGGAAAGGATGAAGGCTGGAGAGAAACCCGGCGTCGGCATTAGCCTACTCTTTACGAAAGGCGCCAAGGGGTCCGCAGCGTAACGTCCCATCCGACGGACGGCGTACTCACTCAAAGTGCCCTCCACAAAGCACCTCAAGTAGGGATCGAGATACCTCTGAAAACATTCAACACCGCCGGGATTTGAACCCGCGCCCTCAGGGTGGGAAGCCAGTACGTTAGCCCCCGCACCATCCCGATCCCCTCCTATCTGATAAGCGACCCATCATTAAATTTTCATTCTATTGTGTCAGTCTATTGCATAATTTCAAAATAGATCGAACAGATTTATCAAAAATAGTTATGGTGGGAAAAAAATGTCACGTTTCTTCCATGACTAGCATTGGGGTAAAAAGTGACTTTAATGAAAGCAAAGAAGTCTGGTATGAAGGAGGAAACCATGATAACATTTTCAGTCATGCAGTTGTTGCGCTTATGTCATGATATAGGAAGTTATGAAAAGATCTTTTCACTACGAGAAATTACCAGTCAAGCGTGTACTTTTACTATGTTCTCTTAACCTGATGTTTTTTGATTGGTGCAAAAAATGATTTTTTTCTCTGAAAACCCATATTTGTTTTTGAATCGCCTCCGAAAAATTATTTTAAGGGACACTTAGGTGGAGGAATTGTGAATGAATAAATGTTGAGAGTGAATGCTGGCAATGAATGTTAATATAGTATACTATCGTAATCAGGTAACTGACATTAACTTATTTAAGTGCACCAACCTTTCTCGTGAAATAGTATTCACTTCAAAATTAAACCGATTGATCGATCCACATTTTATTTTTACTTTCAAAATTTTTATGATTAAAATAGAAAATACCCTATTATACTTGGAAAAAACTACTATTTCAGTAGCTTGAGTTCTTCTGTCCATTGTATGTTATGTTTTTTAAATGTTTATATCCTAATTCTTTCAACTGAAGCACTATTAGTCTATGTAGTGATTACAATAAGCAGTTTAAAATATTATTGCAACCTATTTAGATTTTGGTTAAATGAAGTTTTTTATCTGCTCCAGACGTTTACGAAATTTGAGACCACAGAGTTTTAGCAGAATATTTAGCAAAATATCCTTCGCTATGCTTGCGTTCCTTTTCGTTAATCTTACCTATCAATATATTCAGACATACTCATCAAGAACGATGGCAGTGTTGGGAGGAATTCTCTACTGAAAATTAAAATTAATAATAGTATTTATGATCGTAAAACTTCCCTGGTCCGAGAGACGAAAAAAATGCTGTAAGAATGTGTATTATATGCTTTCTGGCATTAATTTGTATAATCAAAATATATTTCACTCCTTAATATTTTATTGACGAAACAATGTTCTGTAAATATTAAGTAAAATATATATACTTGATTAATAAAATTTCCATAGTATTTTAGTCATTAACGGATGTCTTATTAACTCTATGATTACCACTCTTTAGATCAATTTTACCCGGAAACTATTACAGTTATAAAGAATCATTAGATAACTGAAGGTCAATTATCATTTTTTCTTTGGATGAAAATATGTGAAGTATTCTATGATGATAGTGGGGCAACAGATAGAAAAAAAATTAAGGAATGTTTTGACCAAAACTCTAGGTGCCTACAACTGAAGGAAACTAGGTCCCAATGTATGGCTATTGCACCGCAGTACTTTTTCAGTGTGAAATTAGAACAGGTTTGCGTGCTTCAAAATATTTCATAGTAATTCCACTGTTACCCGCGAACATTACGGAAGCAAATTATCATAGGCGTATTGCTTGAGGAATCACAAAAGGCGTTTTAGTTTGACTTAAGCATTCGCTTCATTATTTATAATTCTTATCATAATTAAAAGCTATACTATAAATTATATCAAGTTATCAAATTCCTTGATCAATTTTTTTCGCTTTATGGTCGACTTTTCCACAATAATTATTTTATGATTTCACAAGTCAAGGCTTATAACATTTTAAATACTTACATATTTTATTATCATTACATAATCAGTATTTCACAGTTTTCATAACATTTTCTATTGAGTACTGGGATATGCCCACTATTATCATTCTAAAAAGGTAACTTACTGCATTATAAATAATTTGAATAAATAAAAAGGCATCAATTGTTTCGGCTTAATTCTCTGAAACTAGATGATTTAATACTTCGCCATGGGACATCAGAGTAGATATTCGTACATCTGTGAAAATGGGTTAAATTTCCCTTTCTAAAAGCCAACACGTCACCACGTGACTACCACCAAGTTCTAGGAAAATTAATTATTTCCTGTTTCATGCCATTTAAGGAAATGGAATTTGTGATTTTAGGTCCCTCTCGCAGAGGATTTTGCAACGGATAAGAAGATAATAAAGGACGCCCACCCTTGACCTTGTAAATTGAAATTGCCATCGTTTTATTTTTCATCAACAGTCCACACAGCCAAGGAACCTCCGTATTATTTGCACCTCGTCCAATTTTAGAAAGGTACAAACATAACCAACCGTCTGAGATGAAGAGGAGGAGGGAGATTCAAGGGTGGGAATGTCGCCGTGGGCTGTGGTTGCCCGCCGCTCCTAGGGCGACCCTTTCACATCCACCGGTGATCTGCCCATTTGGGGGAAGGAGGAGGGGGCTGGGTCAAAAGAGGGCGCTCGTGATCCATTCTTTTTCCTCGCGAGCGAGATGCCCAACCTTTCCAGTGGGCGTACCTCCAACGCCGCCCAGGAGACCGGCGCCGGGCATGAATAGGAGTTTCGTTGGCTTTTCAGACGTTGAAGTCTCCCACGCCTTCACAGCTATTTCAAGAGCTCTCCCCCCAACTCTCCAAGTATGCATACTTCCCGATAGGATAGGTAGGGGTCCAAGTGGAGGCACGACTGTGGATCCTTGGGATGAATCAATTAGTGCGCGTTCTGTAACATAGTGTTACCACCGACCCGTCATCATTGACGGCATAACTAGTGTTCGGGTACCCTTATAAAAACTTGATATATGCCAAAACATCACTTCCGTCATATTATCTTTTAGTATACGAATTGAGCTTCAGGTCTTTTATTTATTATAGCTGTAGATCAGAAAAGTTTATATTTTTGTATATATTTCATCCCTTTTATAAATCCAGAAAATAGCCGTCAAATTCTTATTAAATGAATAGATGCTTGTCTAAGCAACTATGAGATAAGTCTGATGAACAAAATATATTTGAGTAGCGTCAGGCGTGATGTGGTGGAAGTCGAAAATAATGAATAACTGATCGTAGCACTTTTCCACTTGATATCAAGAGGAAAAGTGCTACAATCAGTTATTCACAATATCTTTTGTTTGCTTGTGCGAATTTCCAATCGTATAATTTTATTCCCTGGATAACACTGTACTCAATACGCCCAGAAAGAGTCAGGATTGGCTGCGTATGGAGCGTTATCAAATAAATTCAAAACCTTATAAACAACGATTAAGGTATTGTTTTGCATGGAATGACGTGTCGTGTGGAGTGGAGAGTTGAATGCTCTATGAAGTGTTTATAAGTAGGAAATTCAAATTTAATACGGTTTGTTATCATTTTGTCCGGAGTTCGATGCAATCTCGGCTGTGTAAAATCTTGAGCGTTGATAGGCACATCTTAATAAATGTCTTCGTCCTTTAGAGAAACGAAGACCAAAACTTACTCCATTTTGTGATATCATACAGTTTACTATTTCCATGAGTATTATTTATTCTGAATTACATATTTTAGAGGCGTTCCTAATCCAATCTGTTGAATCCTGTGACGAAATATTAGCTTCGTCTGGTGAATGACATATTAAATTAATTACATTACTGCAATTTCACCTTCAAAACGAGGGAGAGGATTGTTTTTCTGGGTTATAACCTCGGTGGCTCAAAGTTGTATAAAAAATACAATTCCTGATGTGATCGGCCATGACCTCAACACATCTTCACCTTCCATCGGCGTGGACAATTTTAGACGCCCATGGGGAAAGTGGTTATGAAAAAAAATCATATGAGGCGAAGGAGAAAGTCGTAAATTATGCATGGAAACGTTTTTTTTTAATCCAGCAACGCAGCACGGCGACACTCCTCTAAAAACCACTGGCGCCTTGTCGTCGTATCTTTTGGACCTCATGCGGTCGACTAATTGGATGACTCTGGGTTACACGCACGAATGGCGCTGCCAAAGAGGCTTTAGAAGCAGAGGGGTTATACTGAAGAATTCGAATGGAGGCGAACCAATTTATTAACAAACAGAAAACTATACTTCACGCTAGCGCGATGGCACGTTGAAGTTCTCGAACTGCATGCTTACGCTCCTGTTCACCATTTACAAATCCACGCAAGTTTGAGGAGCGGGAAGGCACTGAGAGATCCAAATCAAATGACGTCATCTTCTGCGGTTGGGAATCACGACGTAGTGAGTGAGTTTTCCGATAGGTGGAGATGCAGCACTCTCTCCGGGCTTCGAGAGATCCATTCAAAGCTCACCCTTCCGTAGTGGCGGTATCAAACAATGCTTCGCGTTTCGCGCGAGAGAAAAAGCTTTTTGGAATATTCGTGAGCATGTTCGCAATGTGGTACCCTACATTAGTCGTACCATGATTTCGCGTTAATATTTTATAAATTTCCGCGTAGTTGATTGCTCATTAATGTAATCGGGAAGAATATCTTACGTATTTATTTGCCTTATAACAAAAAATATATAAATATATACATTACATATATATATTACATATTATATATATATATATATATAACATTTATTATATAAAAAAATTTGATGGAAGAATGTATAATGACAATACAGTTAACATATATATATATATATATATATATATATATATATATATATATATATGTGTGTGTGTGTGTGTGTGTGTTAACTGTATTGTCATTATACATTCTCCCATTTAATTCCATACAATGTCTGGGTTGAAATTATACGCTAATACCAACTGTTATGTTTCGTCGTTCATTCTCAATCAAATGAAACGTCTTCTTCTTCAGAATTATTCTTCTCTGTGAAACTTTTTTCCCTATCTAATTTCTCTTCCCATCCACCAACCAATATATTGACAAAAACCATCTTTGCTAAATGTATTAACAAAATAAATTTGATGTGTTGGGTATACCAAAAAAATCATGAAGTTCTAAGCTAGAATCGATCAAATATGATCGATCCTAGTTTACAATTCTCCTCATCTCTTGACTCAAAACTATGTTTCCCATAAGAACCCACGCAATTATTATACCATCCACGGAGACCTTTGCTAACAGGCGTCGTCGCGAGGGATGACAAGTCAGGAACCTGAGCCTTTTTTGTGTTCACAGTTTCTTTGTATCGCTTCGATTTCATCGTCTGGATGAAACCCATGGTTCCTCGAACCCTCAATCCAGCCACCAACACAATTGCTGTCGGATCGGCGGGTAGGTTATCTATCTATCATCCCTTCTCCCCTTCGAATCGATTCCATTCCATCACACCAGTCACGGACCACGCGACTGAATGGAATACGGGAGGATGCTGCCCTGTGACGTGGGGATGGAGAGAGAGAAAGAAGGAGAGAGGAGTGTGGGGAAGGAAAGGAAAAAGAAAGACGGTTACGGCGTGACGCGATCACGTGAAGGAGGCATGGATGAATGTGTCTGAGAGGTGCAGTCGGGATGAGCGAGGTACAAGTCAAGGGATGCGTGGTTATCTTATAAGTTCCGCGTGATGATGTATTGATGCGTAGGGGAAGAAGGCAACCTCAGCCAAGAATGGTCTCTGATGGAGGTAGCGCTCGTATTATTTTTCATCTCAACCTTTTCCCGCACCCCTTCAATTCAATCACAACTCATTCAGCTAGGCATCGGGGTCATTGAAAGGTCATTGAACAGGGAGATGATTCCCAGAAAGGAACATCTTCGTTTGTTTCACGTGCCCAGGACTCTTGACCGATTTTGAGGATGTTCGAAATTTTAGTCTTTAATTAACTGTGAAGTTGGCTGGTGCCATCAATTTGAAGTGCTCACGACTTGTTTTCTGAAAGATATCTACAGATTAAAAATACAGAGCTCATCGCGCTGCTCCGTCTAATGCCATTTTACATAATTATCTACTCGTTGGAAAACAATGTTTATAAAATTCAGGCCCGATGTGGGATCCTAAATCGCGGCCTTTTTTTATCCATAGCTTTTATCTCCACATCTAAGAATCAAATTAAAATATGGCTATTGTATTATTATTAGCAAACATCAACACCTTTTTTTTTTGAACACGGAAACTCTATTACAATAGGTTTTCAGCTTCCTCGGTATCGCCATCATAAAGTACATTTTACCTGTTTGTAGCTGAGTGAAACAAAACAGGTTAAAATAAAGTTGTTATTTTAAATTGAAAATTGCGTATTTAATTCATTATCCAGTATGTAATTATTTCCATAGCATAATGTCTAAAGTAGTGTATGTTAATTACTAATGAGGCATAACAGAATGTAAATTTTAAGGTTCCTAGTCCGATGGGTATAAAATTATTTTGTTTTACTTGGAGATATTTATTTTGAATTTTCATTTATAAAATTTAGAAGAATATATTAGCATTACTGCTTTCTAATTTCCGTGAACACTGGTTTGGATCCGCCACTAGACATGCGTAATTTTGAACTGTTTCTAGTGTTTGTAACACGCGAGCCATTGCTTTGTACACAAAATATTCAGGATTATGGTTTATTATTTTCTTCCATTCAGCTTAAATCTTTTTGAATCTATTCAATTGTGAATTTTTCACTTTGATTATCGGTAACATATTAAGGCTCAGTTAAGGTCCGTTCTTATTTTAGTTCATCAATCAGGTGCCGTCTCCTCCATTGGTGAAATCTTGATATCCCCCGAGTTAATTTATTCACTCCGTTTCAAGAAAACTCCTTTCTCCGTCCTCTCGATGGGCACGACGGAATTTCATTGTTTCCTAAGTTAAGATGGTACCTGCGCGGAGGACACATTGGTCGAAAATTCACTTTGCTAATATTTTCTCGGAATTTTTAGAAAAAATGCCAAAATACCGGCTAAGGTGGATCTTCCGCCACCATGGATGACTGGAGAAATGAGCAAGTTCACCAAAAAAAACACGCGTCTCAATCCGAGTTTTTTCACTATGACATCATGACAAGATTCTAGAGAAAAGTAAAAACATTCAAAATTTGAATCTTACTTTCGGAATTTCACCTGAGCGAATTGACCCTTTTGAACAGTTATCGAATTTTTCTCCGTGTTCCAAATCGGAGTTGTCTCTTTAAAAACGCAGGAAAAGTATTGATGAAAGCTGAAGATAATATGATATTCTTAACCGCAATTTTTTTCTTATTGGCTCATTTTTCTCTTATCATTTTCCTTAAGGTACGCGTTGGAATTTCTCCATGGTAACTCTTACTGTCGTACGTTCTTTTGCACGCCGTGACTCGGTCGTTGCTTACATAGCTTCCTTAAATTATACTTAGAAATGCGAGTCGATTTTTTTGAAAATATATTTCAAAGCCTTAGAATAGTATTGCCTAATTTTAAGACGGAGGTCTCGCATTCAATTCAGTTGTGTAAACGGAGATAAAAACTGGAAGCTTAGAGAAAATCAGATTGTCCCTCGTTATGTAGGAGCTAAGCAAAGGGTGAATCCATTATAAGGATTGGGAATCGAAACATCGTGGAAGAGTTTTCTCTCTCCTCAGCTTGCATCTGAGTTTCATATTGTTCATATGGGCATACCTGAAACGGGGAGCTTTTTTAAATATTATGCAAATTCATTAGGACATCTTCCTCTTCCATGATAATTAGAAAATAAGTTTGCCTTTGAGTCGGGTCAACGGATTGAGCCAATAGCGGTAATGGATCCTGTGAAATAAGGTCTTCACTTGACGTGTATCCCACCAAAAGGAGAGCGGAAGTGAAGTGAATTACTCGGTGGTGAAATTGGGGTGTTTTTACGAAGTAAACTCTGGAGGCCATTATTGAAGGCAATTTCTTGTAAGCAATACCTCAAAAGGGCTAAGAATTTCATGCTTCTTAATATGAAATTTCTTTCCGTTAGGTAATGTAAGTCCACGTAAATCTCTAGGTCGGAAAACCGGACTATCACAGGGAATCACAGTATTGAGATTACAATCTTAGGAATCTCCTTGATTAATCGAATGTTACGAACTTTCAAGGCTTAAACGAGTGCCTCGAATGAGTCGATTATAAATCACATTTATGAGAAAATAATAAAAATTATTCACGGTGTCGATAACAATCACAAATTGTTCATAAAAAATCTATTTGAAATAATGAGCTCTTTCACACTATTATTGGTTTCTCTTATACGTTCCAATTTACAACAAAATTATTTGAATCTTACGAAATATAATGGTAAATAGAATTTGGGAGATATTCTTTTTAATATCTTTTTGTAGGAAAACGGTTTGTTATTGTTAACTCCAAACATTTATATAATTAGAGGTGATCGATGAAGTAACATTGCACTCATTCCTCGAGATATGGCAATCTATTCTGTAAATTTATTGAGCGATTAATGAAAAATTTTACTCGTAATAGACAAGTAAGATAATTACGTGCAATGCATTTATTTGAAATGTATATTTCTTCATAGAGTTTACTTTTTTCGATTTTAGACTTGCCAACATCAGCAGTCTCAACTTGACTAAACAATTTTCAAAGTGCAATTTTATTAACTTATGGTGTCTTTGTGCAGTTATACGGATTTGGTTTGTAGGTTTGCTTTCTTAGGAATCCACTTTTTTCCGTTCACCTTTTGTTTATTTATTTCAACTTTTTAGTGTGATGTATACTCATTAATTATATAAATACGTATATATTATATATGTACACCTATATAATTTACAGGATATATACAGAATATACCTGTATATATACTGATATATATATATATATATATATATATATATATATATATATACTTATGCAACTAGTTGGATTTATACCCGGTTTTAGTATATACGAGTACGACTCTATTTAAGTAAAAACGAACTATATTATATTGTTCGTTTTTACTTGAATAGACATATATGTCACCGTCTGGTATAAATCTAACTAGTAGCATTGGAAAGAATAATATCATGAAAACCGAAAACTAATAGGGGAATCAAATGTCTGCATCCACTAATTTGAAAAAATCTCCTCACGTTTAACTAATATGAAATAATTTCAGTTAACACCAGCTGAATGTGACACCATCCTGTGAAGAAAGTTTTGACTAGTCCCTCAGGCAAACACATACAGTTTAGTGTCTAAGGATAGGAGTAGATTAGGAAATGGATGAAGGATGAAGGAAAACCGACCTCTCTCCCCTCAAGATATGCCCACCCAGGCCACGGTTTACAGTGCTGTCTGACAGACCTCGTTAAATGCTTCTCCTGTTGAGTCTTTCAAACGATGCTCCTCCATCAGGGATCAAAGTGCAATCGCTAAGTCTTTTTAAGGAGTGAAGGAGCGAAACCGACAGAGAAGGGGGGGGGGGTGAATCAGATAAGATGTGCCGCTCTATCGGTCATCCCCCCCTCCTGTACTGTGCCTGATTATGTGTGATTGACTACATATCGCAGATGACTAAACGAAAGAATAGTGCCATCTTTCTCGGCCAGTTGAATATCTTTCCCAAAACCAACGGTTTCATCTGAATTCCCCGTCGTCACTCGGGTTGATCAAAAATGGATTTTTGGCGTGATAACAAATTATAAGTCTCTTTACCAATAACCTTCTTTGCGTCAATAACAGATGCATTCATTCATTAGAGTAGGCATGCCAATTTTTCACAACAGTTTGCGCGCGCCTCATCCTCGCATAAAAATGACATGCGCTATGGGGGAAAATGATTGGGCTCAAGTGACCTCGCTGGTATTAGTCCCCACTCCTCTTTCCAGTCGCGGCCTAGAGCATTAATACATCTGCAGCGTGATTTTTATGGGTCATGCTTGTGACTCATCGAGGAAACAAAAGCGAAACGACTCCTATGAGACTTTACCTTATACGAAGTCGCATTGGAGGAGGCCGTTAAACACTTTGGCCGACATCTACTATGTATGTGGCGACCTCACTTATTGTTCTCGCGGGATAAGAAGAGGAATGCTGGAGTGATGGAATCGTATTAGGGAATCGGGAATGAGAAAGTGTGGGTGGACGGAGATGGAAATGAAAAGTGTAAACGTTTAGAAACTGAGGACGGTTGACGAAGGGCAAACGATTCACGATTCGCGCGGGGCGATGGTGTTTTATTTTTGACACCTCAGAAGATAGAAGCTCGGCACTTAAGTTCTCCGAGTTGGAAAAAAATTTGCCCTTTGACCTTAATGCATAAGATTGATAGTGCTTAAATGATTGTAATAAAAATTCAATGATAAATTTTAAAAAATCTAGAATATTTCTCGTCTTTGTTATCTCTACCCTCTTCAAATCCCTCCATGTAGCTAAGGTTTCTGCTATGCAATGATAGGTGATAAAGAATAGAGAGTCTTTACCTCTGCCACCTATTTTTCCTGCACAGTGAAGGCAGCTTTTAAATAGTTTGCCTGCCCTTTGTGCCTCTACTTCGTCCCCATTCGAATTCAGATTTGATGTAACATGTTAAGTCCTTCCTTTGTGACTCAAGCAGTGGAGCAGTCGTAAATTCTGTTCCAAAAATGGATAGATCCATGGACCCTAGATTGCATTAACTCAGCTCTGTCGCGTCAAGATGCATACGACAGAATAGCTGCCAAACGGGCAAATCAACGGAAACAGTGACATTTATCGCATCTGGTAAAGTAATAAGAGCATGATGGAATTCACGAGCGCATCCTCGAAATCCGTCAATGGTAGGGATGGATGTATGCGATTTGAATGAATGTACTGAGTTGATTGTCGCATTGCGTTGTACGCAATTGAAAATACATGTACTCGTTTAATATAAGCTCTATTTGTTGCTTATGCCATTAAAGACACTCGTTCATATAATATTGTTTGAACCTGGTCTGAATTTTTATTTTGAAACCTGATGAAATTAATAAAAATTAAACTATGTTAAATAGACCGCGTATTAAACTATCCCCAAATTTAATTTCTTGCTGTGAACTCCGTGAACTAGCTCACCATTGAATTGATGACGAATAGAAAACTATTGCATACGACGATTTAAGGCGAGATGCACTCACCACTCATATATCAAACCAAAAATTGGTTAGATTTACTATTTATTTACTTTGGTAAACTGAAGTTAGTTGGCTGTGTCGTGGAAATGTTATGAGACTTTTTGAAGAATTTTCGCAGATATAACGACCTCGTGAACCTCCCGTAAAAAATGAAAGGGCTAGAAAATCACCTTCTACGCGTCAAAGAGATGATATCCTTCGTGAATTAACGGCGCGACGGATTAGAAAATGGGATCACGAAGAGGCACGGCCGTGTGCGATCACGAGCATGTTCGTGGGAGGGGGTGGGGGAGAGGTCGGAAGAGGTAGGCCATCCGCCTTCGCCACCCGTCGCGTCGACACTCTTCTCCCGGAGGTCTGCGTCCGGAAATACCGGGCGATATGGGAATAGCTGGGGGGACAACGTTTTTGGCAAAAGCAAAAAGATGATAGAGAAATGAGACGGTTGAGTTAAATTCATTCCTGCATTAAGACGGCGACGTAACTTCAGGCACACGGATTGTGTCCTATTGGGAACGATTTGCAAAAAAATCACATCGTATGTCCATAATTAACGGAATTATACGCGTACAATTCGCAATGCGTTAATTGTTTTACTTCCTCTACTCATATTACGTGTACCATTGCTACCGCAATCTCATTAAAAAATATATTATATTGGAAATAGTTGTGCATTCTTTACATAAAGAAAAATAATTTCATGTCGTCTAACCTGAATCTGCCAATTATAACGCGCTTCATGAAAGATCCATTAAATTGTTTTTAGTGTGTGATATGTTCCCGTAACTTAAGGCATAAACACAGTATAACTTGTTCCAGTGCATCCCAGGTATAATTGCCGAGTCACCCTTACTTTTGCAAACATGATGCACACTCCGAAAACGTCACATCACTGCGCAAGTCTGCGTCAGTGAAGTCAAAAACCCCCGAAGGAACTATTAACATGGCGAGGCTTTATTAACCAATCAAACGTTTATACGCTCTTAAATTACATTTTTCATGGCATTGATTTTTTTTAAATCGCCATTACGGTGCGCACCATCCCGCAACTCGACGGTTGGCTCCACTCGAAAGTAATTCGTGCATGGGGCGACGCAGCACACGGTCGCGAGCGGGGAAGGATGAAGGAGGGCGTGCAGCGGGGGGAAGGAAAGTGAGCGCGGGGGTGAAGATGGGCGGGACGGAGGGAAGAAAGGGCAGGAGGAGCGGGAGAAAGGAGTCGTGTGGAATGAATTCACGGGAAGTCGGGTTCGGAGAGACAAAGGGAGAGAGGGACGGGGGAAGAAGAATGTGGTGGCCTAAGTGTTTGTGCGCGATCCCTGTGTGCTCTCCTGGGGGAGGGAAATGAAAAGGCGGCGCGCCGAGGGAGAATGGCTCATTAGAGTGAAGGCAAGACTAATAAAAATAATGTGTAGACGGGAGGGTCGTCGCTATTAGCAGCGCACCCACCTCCAACGTCCCTAAACCTCCAAACACACCTCATCCTCTCTCCTCCTCTCGCTTCTCTCCATTTTCTCTTCCGTCCCATTTATTTCTTATTTCTCTTCCCTCCCCCTACTCCTTTCTTAACTCATTAGAAGCCATTATTTTCATTGTACTTTGTTAGAAAAGCGTACTCATTCCTTCACAATGTCCAAGTCACGATAATGAAATATAAATATTCAGGTTGGTTACGATCTTTTAACATAGTCACGGACCTCTA
The DNA here is from genome assembly GCF_022747635.1 of Hetaerina americana. Lineage (NCBI taxonomy): Eukaryota > Metazoa > Arthropoda > Insecta > Odonata > Calopterygidae > Hetaerina > Hetaerina americana. The sequence goes on along the minus strand of NW_027286985.1, from coordinate 68,114,998 downwards.
AGTAATCTATGTTTACCTGAGGTCCATCCTAAATTTCGTTTTAAACCTGAGGCACTAAGACATAATGTTAGGGGATACTTACCGTTTCTTGGTAGTGTGGAAAGATAAACTTTCTGCCTAGCGAATGAAGAAGGTGAGACCTAAGTGTTATGATATACTATACGAGTACATTTTTACGTACCTTGATGTAATATTTATAGGTTTTCCTAAAACGAATGGGCAATAGACACATTGATCAAAATCGATGTTTTAGGATGCCCTTCTCTAGTCATTAAAAATAGCAACTTTGTAATTACTGGCTGAATAATCTGCAACATATGCTTGCAATTGGACATATTTAATTTTGATTTTTAACTAGCATTTTTCATTTATTGACGAAATGTTTTTTTTGGATGAACAAATCTTTCATGGGCATGTACATTTAGGTTTGCACATGTTACTTACTTGTCGCAAATAACTGTTCCCAGTGCGTCAATTGTCAACGCATGTCTCAAATACTGTAAGCGTTGAAAAACGAATACCCTTATCGAGAGACCCGGATTCGTATCCCGGTTTGGGCAAATGATTTTTTCTTTATTAGAATTCCCGCATTCCCGAACGCAGCCTCAGCGAGAAATCTCCTGAAATTTCTGTTACGGCACTATCCCGAGGTTCCTTTCAATTGTTCAACCATCAAAATACTTTAGCCACTCTTGTTACTGCCAATCCGCCCCAAAATATTCTCGCGTGAGCGCCTAATTTGCCCGCTCATCCTGATCTCGAGCCGTCTCAATATTTTTCCATAATCGTAGGTATTGCTCAATGGTGTGTCCTGGAGCGTGATGAAAAAGATCTTTCCTCCGTCCTATTCTTTCCCCCCAATCGACGACGATCCCTTTCTCCTCGTCTTCTTTCCATCCTCTCGGATTCCGAGTCTTGAAAACCTCCGCCACCTGGAGACCGCGGGGCCGAGTCTGCTGAACTAACCGGACGTCCTTGGTCAGTGGCGTAAAGCTCAAAGACTGTAGAGGAGGCGAGTGCGGGGCGGTAAGGGGTGGACGGGGTGGGGCGGGAGGGATGAGGGGAGAGAGTGTGAGAGGGAGGGGGGTGTGTGGGAGCGAGAGGGAAGGCAGAAGGGGTGGAAAGGTGGGAGAGGCGCGCGGGGTTGGGGGTGGTTGGGAGAGAGAGAGGGAGAGCACTCGGGTGGAAGGGGGTACAGCGGAGTGACGGCGGGAGGCGACGTGGGGCGCACTCACCCACCCCGCCAAACCTCCCACCGCCCCTCCCCCACCGCTTCCCGCCCCCCTCGACCACAATTTCGCTCCATCTCGGGTCCCCCTATATTTAACCCCCGACCGGTTATATACCCTTACGCGACTCACCTTATCCGAATGCTTTTTAAGAACCGGGAGGCTTTCCACGTAAAAGCCTCTCCCCTCCCCCACGCCTCGACGTCGTCGCCCGCTTCCGACGAGTCCTCCATGACTCGGTCTCGTCCGTGGAATGCCTCGCCTCCCCCGTAACACACACACCCATAACCCCCCTTCCCTCTCTCTACCCCCTACTTTTCCCGCGGAACGAGCGTGGAATACGTAATATTGTCGGTTCCTGAAGATTCCTGGCGGTGATTCTTCAACGGAGGGGCGTAGGGAGCGGGAGAGGTGGAGAGGGTGAAGCAAGGAGGCGCGATAGACCATTCCACCTCTCTCTCTACTCTTCCCATCTTTCTGACCCCCCTCCCCCATCCCGTTCCCCTATCCACCCGCCGCCCCCGATCTGATATGCATAACCTCGGAAGAGAGTGCGGTTAGTAGTGCGCGATTTTTTTTCAGCCTCGGAGGTTGCACTTCGACTTACGTGAATGTGGTTGTGCGAGATTTATTTCACGTTCCATTTGCTGCCACTGTTTGGGGGAGTAGACAGTGGCAGTCGTCAGGGACGGAGGTGGACGACAGGTCATTTACGCATAAGAATTGTTAGGAGTAGATGAGAGGTTAATACTGTGCGGATTTCATATTCAGGAAAGGAGGAAGGGCAAAAAGCAAGAATGTAGCAGGAAAATAGTTAAAACTGTGGAATATTTTCAGAGTACTTAGGTTACTAACGTACAATAGTATTATATAGTTTTTCATCCCTATTACATACAACTCCCGCACCAAATCAATCTCCTCATTAAAATTGATTAGAAAACATGTCTCCAATGTTTTTTTTAGCACTCCCATTCTAACGAATTTCTCCTTTTATCTCGAAATACGCATCATTCTAGACATAAAGTGCATTCCGGAAAGAGTGTTTATCTCAAAATTCGAGCCAAAGAATAGTAGTAAGGAATGACGTTACCATTTCTTCGCTGCTTGTGAAGTAGGGTAAACTATTTCTTATCTTAAGGATGGTATGAAATTATGTCCTTAGATTTCTTAAGAATAGAATATCATATTTTTCTGCCACTCTTTGGTGAAGAGAAGTCTGATGCCGGATACTTGCCTATCTTCACGGAAATCCACCATGGGCTTCAAAGTTAAGCGTTCTATCTATCAGACAAAGTACTGGATTTGAAATTCTATCCATAAGACGTGTTGGAATGTAGGAATCGAAATGTCGCTGAACAACATGCTACAAACCGGGATCCGAATCATTGCCGTAAAGTCAAAACATATTAGTCCAAAGACCAAATTGATACCATTATTGGAAAGTGTTACTCATCAATTGGTATTGGTGATCGTGCTGAAAAATATCACGATTACCCCTGCAATTTTCGCCATTGCAGAATAATTAGACAGCTGAATATTTTAAGTTGACGAATATAAATTAATAGAAGAAATCGGGAGTGGCATCTATCAGAAGAACCAGGGTGTCCTTCCAAAACACTGGGAGAGAGAAAGCGAGGCCAGGACTTTTTGGAAGGAATTGGATGGAAGTTTATTTGCGGCAGCGATGGAGTTATTAGGGACCCACATTACAACGGCAGATAAGAGTAATTGCCCGGATAAAACAAGATAAATGGAGTCCATTTTGAGTTGTCATTGTTTAAACCTGCTAATTTTAAATAAAAAATTTATATATTTTCTTTCCCTGCATAATTTGTTAACAATGAAAAACCAAGGTTATGAAAGATATGGTGTTATCACCCGCTGTCACAAGTCTGCATGATGCTAGCAAGGTGTAACGTAGCCGTGCATTTTTTAAGGCGCACTACAACCGTGAAGAGAAACCTGGTGCCGACTCAGGGGTTAAATCATCACATCAAAGTGATAGAATCATTCTTTTATAGATTCCAATTATGGCCCGGGATTCAGTTGAAAAATAAACGAAAAACTTTTTTCGAACACAGTCTTGAAATACGAGTGCGCGTAGCGCACAACGCGAGAGCACTTGCCACAACCCAAATCAAAACTCCATAAAATCAATAAATACATGAATTCAATAGATGAGCTAGTAGATTTTTGTCAAAATTTTTAACGAGAATAAAAGTTATGGAGCCACAACTGAAACAAATAAGTATCAAAATATTTCCATATTTTAAATCGATTTCCCAGTCACAAATGGAATTTTAACGTTTTACACGAATGAAAGTTTTATGCCAAACCGACCTATCTTTCTTAAATTGAGTATAGCTAACCTTTCTTTAATACGTATAACTAATCATATCGATTATTACGATACGTGTTAGTTGTTTTTTTATCATAATTGGAATTTGACGAAAATATTCAGCGTAGAAATTAGCGAGTGCCGGTTGTTAATATTTTTATATTGAGCAGTCAGTTGTTAGGGAATTAACTGGGAGAATATATATGACAACATCACTCTATGTACGTCGCGTATAGTGAAGTATTATCATAATACCTTATTATTCGAGCATTTCTTTGAGTTAGTAATCTTTTAAGAGGTATTCTGGGCAGTTCATTTATGGCTGTCAATCCCCACTGCCTCACATTACGTACCACCGCTTTCCCTTTTACTTTCCTTACGCGGCATTCTCTTTCTCCGTCTTTAGCATTGTCTGGATCTGACAGTTCTCCTTTCTCAAATAAGAGTGATTTTATTTTGGTTCGTTCCTTGCGGACTTATAAGGATCAAAGAAATTCAAAAAGGTCTATATCCCCAAATAAAATCGCCTTTGATTTAACTTCCAGGGGAAAAGTTCATCATCGAGAAATTATTGTTTGTATTTGGGATTCCTGTGGTAGGTAAATTCATCAAAATAACCATAACAAATTAATTTTTGCTCGGAATATTTATAATTTTAGAAATCCATTCTGCTATCGGTCGCATTAATTTCTCTTTCCTTGCTTAAATAGTTATTTTCTAATCCCCTTCGTAATTTTATTTCCGACACATTTTTTCCTTGGTGTCCCTGACTTTTTAATTATTCCCCTCGTATTTTTTTTCGTTGTACTCATCTCAAACTCTTTTCATATCACGATTTGTCCCATTTTCCCTTTTGCGTATTGTGTTTCATAATGACTTCATTCCCATGATCGCCCTATTCCATTTTCGTTTCGAAAACCAGATGTCTCCTAGGTATTATTTTTTAATTAAAATGTTGATATATCCAGCACTCTTCTGTACACATTCATATTTTGTAACGATCATCCAGAGTTTTTTTTTTTACTTCATCCAGTTGGATACATTTCAGTTATATAGAATCTAGATACAAAATAAAGTGGATTGAAGATTGCGATCCCGGAGATGGCGTCAAAAAAATCAACTCTTTAGAAAATATATTTCCAGGAAGTCTGTTCGTTTTGCAACGATTATGCATTGATTCGCATCCTTCAAAGTGTATATAGCATGAATAGGTGCCTGTAAGAGTAAGATCTCCTCTGTTCGGAAGTTAAATGCGAGAAATGCAAAGTAGTACTGTAAATTTCCTTCGAATTGGTATAATTAATCATTTCAGGCGTTACGTTTTGGAATTGTTCCATGATGAATAGCGTCAAAATAAAACTTCGTAATTTCACATTCTGCGGTGTGCAATTATCAGGCCTGATGACGGCCGCAGTGTAACCTAGGTGGTATTGAAGTTTATTTTATCAGTGGAATTCAAAGTTTTATTTTGTTGTTATTAATCATTCGACTTTGTATTTTTAAAACTATGATCAATTGCTTAATGAATCATCAAATTTTTATTACAATGACGAGTTTCATTTCGATTCGTAAGCGAAAATACGCGATTCGAGTGCTCGGTTTTTACAGAATCACAAAATCAAATAATTTCATGGGAAACTAAATAAGGAATGTGACAGTGATTAACACATTTATAAAAATCCACTCTCGGAATTGGATTTGTGCTGATTGTTAATGCAGCATGCTTCCTTAAAAAGTGCAATCCGCGCATCTGCGACTCCTTTCCCGATCTCTACGCCACTTATGCGTTCCTTATTTTTTCGCCCTTTCTTTTCCCTTTCTCATTCGTCACATTCTCGTTTGCACCTCTCACCCCTTCCTCTACTCCAGTCCCTCATCCCTTCCAAGCTCCCTCTTCTATTCTCCCTCCCATCAACCATCCTCCGTTCCCTCAGGCCTCCTTTTAAAACTTCGACCATGCAGACGTACGTGCCTCGAATCGGGAAGATATCCAACAATCTCTCTCTCTCTCTCGCGAAAATAAAAAGAACAATACAACCTAAGAGTCCGCCTCTCCGCGTGAGAACATCCCCTTTTTTTTTAAACCTTTCGCCGCCGCCGACGTGCGTATTAACCCATCCCGACCGTGCCGCGAGTAAGATCGGGTGCGGCAGGGGGGAGAAAAAGGAAATATGTTACGTGAAGTGCGTTGCCACCCACCGCCCACCTTTCTCTTCCTGCTCTTCCTAAGAAATAAACACACGCACACACTCACTCTCACCTCTCCTGCCTTTTTTTGAATTCGATCCCCCATTCTCAATTTCTCGCCTTTTCATTATGTCGGCTGTGAAGTTTTCTTAAGGCAAGGGTGGTGCCAGAAAATTGTTCCGAGGTAGAAGAAGAAATGTTTACCCATGAGGGCTGGAGATATTTTAATATTGGTCTTTATCAAGGCGATTACCGCTGCCACAGTGTACAAACCGAAGATTATTTCGATAAGTGAGGGTATAATGTACGTCGCACTAGCATAAGTTCTAAGTCTTGTGTGAAATTCGCGCTAAATGGTAGGGAGCAAGTTCCTTCACCGGTGCCGCCTGCGGTTTCTTAGAAAGTTCTGGCGTCCAAGGGTTTGCACAACTTTGATTTAGACTGGGGTTGCAAGTGCGATCGTCCGGGTTTTACAACCCAAGGCTCTCGGCTCAGTTGCCAATTAATTGTTAAAAAAAGTACGATCGACCAAAATCATATAAATATCTAATCCTCCTGTACTTTAGTAGAATATCATTATTACAATTTTTATTTCAAATTATCAGCTTAACCCGTTCACAAGATGAACTGATTCAGTTCGTAATATTTTGCTCCCATGTAACTCATCCGTGGAGACCATCCATTGGATCCTCTGCTTAATAGGACCGATGAAGAATTTAAATTTGAATTTTTATCAACATCGAGTTTGTGGACGGAGGGAAAACTGAACCAAACAAAACATAAATTCAGACATTCCTTGGAGACGGAGTATAATCGAAACTTGGTGTCATTAGGTTTATTATTCGTATTTTATTAGTAGTATTGTGAAGGAAATAAAATACTGAGAATGCGATTGTAACCATATCTCCAGGTAGTAATTGATGCTTATTATCTCAAGATATTTATTGTCCTACTTCTAGTAGGCCATTAAAACTGGTGGAATTAGATCTTAAGACTTGCTCCGCTCCATAAAAGTCTTCCTAGCGCCCACCACCTCTAATGGCCCAGATGACTCCAGTAATCGGTCGCCTCCTCTAATGACTTCACATTGCTCAAACTATTCGTCCGACTTTTTGGCGCTATTGAGGACTGCAGACTTAAGATTTGGAGTTGAGCTTAAGTAAGAAACCTCTGGAATAGTGGAAAAAATTGGTAGTACGTGCGCTTACTTTTTACCATTCGTAAAATATATTAAATCTATAGAAATAAGGTTGGCCGCCCTTCTTTATAAGAATTAAGGTGAGATCGATGATACTAGCTTTAACAACCGGGAATAATTACAATCATCTAAAATTTGCCATAGTGAAAATGTATGTTCTTCACTAAGTGGCACAATGAATTTCACCAGCCGCTTATTTCCCCTTTTCTATTGATATACTAGGATAACATTAGAAATGGCATCAGGAGTCATTTGGAGAAAGCATAAACATCATGAAAAATTAAAATTACTTGGTATATTTCGGAATGACCTCAATGTCTAAATCATGGTCGGTAGAATAAATTAAGTTTGGAGTAACACCAGGTAATTTTATTTCTTCAAATTATACCGGGATAACTTTGAATACTCTCTCCCCATACTCGACGTGAAAACCATTGGGTATTCACGAATGTCATATTTCTTCGTTTTCGGTGAAATCAGTTTATTTTGAAATCAGAAGTTGTCTATATCGATTGATGTATGGTAGTGTATGGCGTCGACTACTGAGAGGCATGTTGGTATATGTACGTATGTATCTTAATTCTCATTTAAATTCGCTGGGTGGTATTCTTCTATACGGTATCCTGCAAGCCACCACTATATTGTGTGGCTGGGGTGATCCACCACTGGGCATATAACATCATAAATATCGTTCATCTTAAGTGTTTATCGACAATAAATGCGTAAAATATTTCTAATTGTGGAGATAATATTAATTTAGAATATATGCATATACTACGGAATGTAATGTGTAATACTTCTCCATATATTATCTATAAAATTCAATGTTTTTCATCGCTTTATAATGTGTTCGGGTATATAACTTAGCTGCATCTAATTTCTTTGCCATCTATCTTGCAGGTGCCACCTTTAAAAGTGGCGCCAACGTCACGGGTGCTGGGTCATCCGGTGATAAAACATGATGGCGGCGGCCGCAGCGGCAGCGGTGGCGTCTGCGGCGACCGTGAGTCCGGGTCTCGTGCCGCCGCCTCCCGGGCAGAAGGTGCTCTCGGTGAGGCACTATGAGGCCGGGCCACCTCTGCCAGAAGAGGGCGAGGCCATACTGGCAAAAGGAAAGGACGGAAAAAGCAATGCGGTATGTATCCCCTTTGTGCCTCTCCACCATTCAATAGCATTTGTATGACCAATTAAAACGGGTATTACTCATAAAAAGTGGACTACAAATCCAAACAAAGTTTTTCTACAGAACGGATAATGTGTAGTTTTGCCTTTTTATGGGCGTAATGTTTGTATGCTTAGAACTGTATGCAATGAGGTTTTATATCATAATATACTGATAATTTATTTTTTCAGTGTGTTTGTATACAAATGTATGTATGTATATGCATGTGTTTGTGTTTATATATATATATATATATATATATATATATATATATATATATATATATATATATATATATATATATATATATCTTTATAAACATACTAACCGGGGGGGACAGGTTCATTTCCTGGGCAAGCCTCTCAGGTCAGCTGCAGCGGCACCCAAGCATGTGATTTTTCGGTGCCAGATCTTCCTGGGCAACCATAACCGGCACAGGAAAAGTAACTGCCCCCCTACTCTGATGTGTGAATTTCACACGGCGTCGGGCTTAGTACTGGGTAAAATCTCTCATCACCTACCAAACCGATCTTAGAGTTGATCAATGTGTTTATGGTTATATATATGTCTATTTCTCTATGTGGGTGAATCAGCTTCCGAACGCCATCTCCTGGCCACAGAATCGGGTCACTTGGTTGTATAAACCTGCCAGAGATATCAGTAATTTACATTTCCTCGATAGCTCAAGTGGTGAAGAGCCCAGAAAGTTGAAAAGTCCGTGATTCCAGCAACGGGGAAGAAAGTATTCTTGCGCTTGTGATCTGCTATATCTATATCCATGTGAATAAGTATTATTCACCATTTGGCGGGTTTTTATGCACATATATAGAAATATAAGATATATTTATTATATGCATATATATAGAAATTCAAGTTACACACACACACACACACACACACACACACACACACACACACACACACATATATATATATATATACACATATGTGTGTGTGTGTGTATCGATGATGCAGAAGCACTCACGGAAGTTTTGGAATGTGCGCCCCTGTGAAGGGAATCGAGATGGGGCTATCGCACTGGCTTCCCACCCAGAGGGCCCGAGTTTAAATCCCGGCGGTGTTCATTATTTTTCAGTGGTATCTCGATCCCTACTTGAGGTGCTTTGTGGAGAGCACTTTCAGTGAGTACGCCGTCCGTCGGATGGGACGTTAAGCTGCGGACCCCTTGGCGCCTTTCGTATAGAGTAGGCTAATGCCGACACCAAGTTTCTCTCCACCCTTCATCCTTTGCTGTCCATCCAAATGGGGCGCAAATGACTCCGCTGTCGGTCGCCGCCCCTAAATATTAATACTACTACTTATGTGGAATATCCCTTATCGTCTGATGCTCAACGATTTTGTGAAGTAGTTCATTTTACCATGCTTCTTGATGTGTTTAAATCTCATTTCATAGAGGATGTCAGATGTGGAACATTTATTTTTATTTCCTATTGGTTCTATTTCCTGCTGAATTAGACATCAATACTTGTACCCTGTTTGTCCATCAATATTAAAAATGTATCCCCCATCTTTGTACCGAAGAGGCGCATATGTATCGTATTTGGACAGGGATAGGGCGAATGTCTGCTGCCGTTAACTCTTGGCGACTTATTTGGATTGAAAAACTCAGTAAGAGCCAACTCTGGCATCGAAATTTCCGACATCGATGGTTAGTCATCCCATTTACAAGGAAACGTTTCCCTTGAAATTCAATTTATTCATCACGCAGAGTACAACATTTACGTCGCAATTTGTCACAAGTGGTGAGAATCACATTTATATTCTCCCCTTGGTATTCATTAGTTACGAGTGCACCAAAAAATGATTTAATACTCTTTAAGAAGGTTGGATATAACATATCATCCTTATTTTGAAAGATTTCCTCGCATGCATTTCTATACATATCTCTAAGTGCCACCCAAGAAATAGTAATTCCTTTTAAGTTCGTCTTTTGGTTCACAAGGGAGGGGGGGGTAGAAGAGTTAGTGTAAATGGCGAGAGATGACTCAAACTCGAGTGTCAGTCCGGAGCGACGTCGCCTTTTGTCTCTCTTCTCGTTGTGCAACCGAGTGGTAGCATTATTCAATGCCAGCGCAAGGACGGCAGAAAGGAGAAAACGGAGGAGAAGCATTTTCCTTCCCATCTTATCCGCATTTCCTCACACATCCTCTCCTCAACCTAACCTCCCCCCCCCCCATCACTCCTCAACCTTTTGGAGGAGTTAGGAGAGTGAGATTGTCGGGATAAGGCGGAGGAAGGAAGGACAAGCAGTGTTTGTAGCATCGCGAGGGTCCCCCAGGGGAGGGAGTAGCTTCGAGGTTGAGGCCGGGTCCCTCTTACGCACGCGCGACCTCCACGGGGGAAGCCGAAGCCAAAGGGGGGAGTGGAGTGGAGAAGTGAAAATAAAAATCCATGGAAGAGGACAAAAAAGTAGTACGAACGTTTCGTAACGCACGCGATAAAGGAGTAGGAAGAGTGGGGCGGCCTCTCTCGAAGGTGCCTCATCCCCCTCCCCTCAACGTACAGGTCCCAGCAACAACGTCGCGAATTTTTGATACCCTTGAAGAAGTACTCTCGATATTAACGTCGGATGGCGACACAGTAATGGTGATCTAACAGATCATAGTAGCGCCATCCAACGTCGAATCCGCGTACTCCTTCAATGTTGTCATAACGACATACCACGATCTTTCAACGCTTTTTCCGTGGTATGATCCAGTCCCCTTACGACACAATCCACTCCAGGACATTGCCTACCCTCCGATACAAGGCTCAGCCGCGTCGGATTCCGATAGTTGACGGGCGAAGTAGGAGAAAACCGTCCGACCCTTAACATGTGTTCGACAGTCAGCTGTTTAGGGGAGAGAGGTCGTGGGCGGGGGCTTGGAAGGGGCGGAAAGGATGTTGGAAGTGGAGAGAGAATGGGGTGCCAAGGTCGCCAGAACTTGCGCAACTCTTTCGTGGCCGCTCCAAATGAATGGATTTTCTTTCTCCCACGCTTCACTTCCCCCCTTGCATTCCTCCATCAGTCTCATGGGCTCCCGGTGTTGTTGGTGATGTAAGAGGTTGTGCCCAACCAAAGGGGGGCATGTGCTGTCGACCCACGCTCGTGCCTCCACCTCCGTGGATGTTAGTCCATCTTCGTCCCTTTACTGCCATTACCTTAAGGTTTTTGTCTTGGCTCGTGTCGCAGATTTGGGCTGCATTGTCGCTTGCTCCCTACATCCAGGAATGGAAGAGAGCATCGACTTTTGTCACCTGTTTGACAGCCTGTTTTAATTAATTTTTTGATTTAATTTGTGTGTTGATTTTCCTTCGTTCTCATTTTCATGTTTAAATTTAATAAAATAATTCGCATCTAAGTTTACGTGAACAATAACTCGTTATGATCATGTAAGCGGTGCGATGTTGGCATTAGGGTATTTTGTAATACAAATGTAGACAGTTATAAACTGATTTAATGAAGTAATCGTAGAAGAGCAGGTATATGTTAACGGGCATTTAATTATTATTTTATTTATAGTGATGAATATTTCTTTAAATAGTAATTATCAAACTAATATATTCAGTTGAGTAAATAAATTGCTTTTTAGTGGTAATAAATCATTTTTAACTCGTAAGATGATTAAGTAAATTATTTCAGGATTTTACATTGGCTCTAAATAGTACAACAGGTAAATGATATGATGCCTAGTCTTCAAATATATATTTTATTTAAAAGTAAATCTTTCTTGGAACTTCGTCCAACGAGGTAAATGATAATCAGTTTACTTGTTAGATAACATGGGAAAGTGCAAAATTAGAACAGTGTAAGTTTCTTATATCGTTTCTTCTCAAATATTTCCACTGATATATTTCCTATGCACATTACATGCAAATAGTTGCTGAAAAAGAGCTTTCAAACTAATGCTTACGTATTTATGAGGTTTGCAGGAATACAAATCTTGAAAGAAATTGAGACTGATATGTGGATGCAACGGTTATATTCTTATGGTATTTATCCATTTCTTGGGTATTTTTTGTTCCATTTATTTATGACTCCTTCCCGGATATCCATTAAGAATTGACAGAGAAGTATTTCAAAGAACTCTCTCCCGCTGGCGGTTCCCATAACTAATAGTTTTTCAGGTTATGAAGTATCGGCCTCCCGTCTCTCCGCCCAATACTCGACCACCACGCGCTCAATCTTTCCCATCAGCAGAGGCAATAATCCTCCTTGGTTTATTCTGTTTACATTCTCTCCCCTATCTTGAACTCGCCCCACCGTCGCACACCTCGGCACACGCCCAACTACTCACCCTTCCCCCGTTCCATTTTAATGTTTACTGTCGTCTTCTCCCTAGCCCATGGAGGAACGAGAAAACTGAGACTGGCGAAGGTGGCGGAGTTGCGATGCGACGTCGCCCACGCGAGTTTCGCAACGGTCGCAGTCAAAGACGAAACTAAAAACCGACTTTCTTCCTCTTCAGAAAAAAAAGCAATAACAATAAAAGGTGCATTGTCGGGCGCGCACATTTTGGAGCGACAGCCCGATCCCTTTACCTAACTTTACGACAGAGGATATAAAACGGATGGATCATAACTCGTCGGTCGCACTGCAAGGTCACCATCACTTGCTTTAATTACGCAGGTAACCACTGCAAGCAAAAGGGAAAGATTTCACTCTGGTTGAACGACGCAACCATGCCACGGATTATATGGATGATATGCTGAAAGGAAGCTAAACATTAAAATAAGAGGGCAAAAACTAGAGCAGGTAGAACAGTTCACGTATCTCGGTAGTGTTTTGGACCAACACGGTCAAAGTAGTAAGGACGTAAGGAGAAGAATTGCGTTAGGCAAAGAGGCTTTCACAAGGAGGAGGGAGTTGATGACAGGGACGTTGAGTAAGGATATTAAGAAAAGACTCGTAAAAACTTTGATATGGAGCGTAGCTATGTACGGTGCGGAAACGTGGTCATTGAAGCAGGAGGATAGACGTAGACTGGAGGCTTTTAAAATGTGGGTGTGGAGAAGAATAGAGAAGGTAAAATGGACAGAGAAGAAAGCAAATGAGGAAGTATGGTGGGTGAAGAGAGGGGTTTGTTGGGAGAAATCCCATGGAGGCAGGAAAAGTGGATGAAGGGGGTATTGACCGGCAGCGGGATGCTGAAGACTGTAATTGAGGGTAGAATGTTGGGCAAACGAGGAAAGGGAAGGAACAGGATAGGGATGTTGGACGGGATGAAGGGAGGAAGAAGGTACTCAGAGATGAAGAGGGACCTTATGTAGTGTAGGATGTTTGGTTTTGCTAGGAGTCACAAAATATTTATTTAGGAGCTGTGTCCATCCAAAAACCTACCTTAACCGGTAGATTACCTAATAATAATAATGCTGAAAGGGCACGAACCAACAAATAGTACCTCCTCTGCGAGGTGAATTGATTGAAGGTAAATTGGAGTGATCAAAAGGTAGAAAAGGAATTCTAATGTTATAAAGGTCGAAGTGGGCTGAAAGCTGAAAGTATAATATCTTCTCGGAGAAAGTGAGTTGGCGATAGTTTTGTATGGGCTCACTTAAGTGTAAGAACTTGTTATTCTTCCGAACAAGTAGAGTAGTAATAATCACTAAGTAAATACTTGAAAATTAGATAATTTCTTAGCCTATTTCCAAGCTTGTTTACTCCTCAATATTATTATATTGAATTAATGAGTATTTTATTCAATTAAAAATTACTGAAATATTATCTATAAAATTTCATTGGAAGTTTAATATGGAAAAAAAACCTCTTGACTTAATGTGGAAATCATTGGGAAGATGATGACGTCTTAGCTCATGTAATGAGCAAACCCCTCCAATATGGCTGCTTCAACTAATTTTTCTCTTCGCATTGCATGGTTATCTCTCGTTCAATTAAAAGGATTTCGTTGTTTAGTAGTTTTTATGGGAGTGGACCGATAGCTCAGGTCATTTGGGCCATTAAGGATGGACAGGAAATATGCAGCAACATTAGACTTCAGTTTCACCGAGGCACACTGTCGTAATACCAACCCATTCGTTTTCTCTTGAGGTTATCATTTCATTTCACTTTCCACGTGCAGGTGGGGACACTTGTTTGTCTCGCCAATGGAGTGTTAGGTAGCGAAGGCGTGAGCCTCTCGAAGGGATTACTAAATAAGCGCTCAAACTGGTTAGTAGGTATTAAGCGTGGGGTCGCTTTCTTAATACGTGGCCATGTCGTATATCATGTATTTGGAAATGGGAGTTGGGGAAGAGCTCGGGCAAGCAAATGTTCCTCCTGGCTTATCGATTACAGGTCCCTACGATTCAAACGCCCTGGGTCGTGTGCCGTGTAATTTTTATGATTTCTTGAGGAAAGCGAAGACATTCATTGGTTTTGTCGCTACAACAGTCACAAGAACGCTTGAGTAAATGGTTATTCAAAATTATTCCGTCTTCATATTGCTGTGATACTATTTATAGTGTGGCGACGTAGTCAGTAACGTACGCACATAAAATTTGGGGACGACATTTTCCACCCCTGGTGCTGACAATAAATTGCTGAGGGCTGTATTTCATCTTTTACGTCTTCCTGCGGTATCGCTCAGAGAGAAAATGTTTTAATAAATCAAACTGATATATTGTCAATGCTATGTCCTATAAGTATAACGGAGTAAAAAAGTATCTTAAAGAAAATGTACACATCTGGATAGTGTAATAGTATGCATCTTATCCAAATGATAAATATTTCATAAGCCACTATCTTATTGCAGCATTCCTTTAATTGTATTCTTAAATATGCGATATTATCAAAACGGTGTGATTCGAATTGTTTATAGTAGAAAAGGGACTAAGTTTTGATTGCAAAAGGAGTACTTGACTCATTTCTATCATAACCTTTAACTGTAGAAAAAAATGATGAATTACATCAATGTATGAAATACAAGATGCCTTTCAATATAAAATAGATACATGCCAATACGTTCTATTGGATTAAATCGGTAACTACTCGTAAAAGCTGCAGGAGGGATTACTTAGAATGTTTGACCTAGTTTTTTCATTATTACCATTTTCAACTAAAATATTTTCAGCATAATGTTGACAGTGGTTGATAACTCCATTAGCCTATCTAGATAGGGATTATCTGGTTGTAGCAATTTATCAAGCGTATAATTTGTAAAATACTCTCATTTCATAAGGAAAAACATAGAAGCATGCCTCTTGTCTCCAAATGAAGTCGTGCCATGCATTCATTCTCTGAAAATGAGTGACATTTTCGTAGTTAAGTACGCATGATTTAGTCAAAAGCTTTAGAAATCAAGAACTTTTAGACTTGTGCTTTGGAGAAATTTTTCAATACAAATTACTCGTTGAAATTTTAGACAGAAGAAGAGCTCAAATTTCAGACACACTTACGTATGTAACCTAAGAGAAACATTTTTTGCTTGAGAATGTGTGGTAGTGCTAGAATAATGCACAATATTCAATTAATTCACTCTTGGACAAATTAAACGGAATTTATTATACAAAAAAGAGCAAATAAAAAAATAAGATTTACTTGGATTAAAGTCTCTCATAATTTTTCTGCACTTCTGAAACCGTTCCGTGTTTCCTACTGCTTACTCAACCATTTATTCCGTGATCGTTTCTCTGTTATAGATGACTCAAAGTGCATGCGGGAAAAATTTACACGTTTAGCCATTGTACTGTCATATAAACACCCGCACCTTCTCCACCGGCTGGCTAAGTGCCCTCCTATGTCTAAAACCGTTACGAGGGCTCTTTGTGTTCCATAGCCCTCTCCAGTGTTGCATTGAACAAACTTCGAAATATTTATGGCTATCCGTATACAAAGGCAGGACATTCTTTCAAGAGGAAGCAATGAAAAATTACTAAGAGTTTGGATCGGTATATCGAAACCAGCCTCTGAACGCAATGAGATATAGCCTCATTCTAACCATAACATTTGAGGCAAACACTTTCGTCGGGTCCAACAGTTTTAAATTATCTCAAAGAAATGTAAACAAAAACTAACTTCCCTATGGGCCAAAACAAATCCACCACCATTTACCCGACTTTACGTTTGAAACCACTAAGTAGAAGTAAACTTAACAATTGACTTTTAATAATAATTCGGTCCGTTTTTCTATGCTAGCATTAAAAGATATATGCTCTACGACAATTTAATGCAGATTTTTATTGAGAATATTTAGAGGAAAAAAATTGCATTAAAAACTTAGTTCAATCCCTGCTATATCCCTTCTTCTATAAGACTGCATTTCCTTAAAACACCGTTTTTATCCTTCCTTAGACTAAAATAAGAATATTTCAAATACAAACAATAATTTCAAAACAATAACATTTAGCCGTATTTTTCTTTGGGTGCACTGAAAACAAGCTATGAGAATTTCGAGTTAGCCGAAGTTTAAGGACTGAAACATGAAGGTAACTGAAATGGCACCACAGAAAATGATGAATAAATTTATTTAAACGTCTAATAAATATGCGTATGTGTAAACGTATAAATGGTATGGATAATTAAGGATTTACGAAATTCAAATATAATCGATTAATTTGCCGGCGTAAAGTATAAAAATCAGGAGTATTTTAACTGATGAACATTCCAAAGCCATCATAAAAAAATAAGTGTATCATGTAGGCTTCGTACAAAGTATGTATAAGTGGAAGTAGAAGTGTCAGGAAATTAAATGCAAAGCATTAAACAAAAGAACCAACAGAGAGAATAAGGATTTCGTACGCTTCACCAAAATTTGGAGACCGGTCTTGTTGGCTTCCTAATTTGAACTCGCGTCAAAACCGTACCGTCAGTCAAACTCATCGCTATCCTATGCATATACTCCCGAAAATGTTCTTAAATATATTTTTTTAAGTGGTTCTTTCCTGAAAAGCCGAAGATCCAACGGAAGAAGTCCATTCGTAATTATTATTATATTATTGCTAGATGATAGAAGCCAATGCCCTTATGTGGCAAGGGACTCTGACTAATTGAAATGTTCAGTAAGAAAAGTGATCTTCGCAGCTTTTTGTTTCATTGCTATTAATTTATTCTGCGTTGTTTAGAGAATATCCTATCCTGGCTGAAGCTTGTGGCCAAATTTATTTTTCATTGAAACAATTACCTGGTATCATTTGTCAATAAAAATATTTTACAATCGAAGTATAATATACCAAATCACATACGTTTTCAATTCGTACAAAATCTCCTGACCATCATACCATTTAGCAAATACCGTTGCCCCTAAATGCCATAAGACTTCGATAGCCAATAACGTAGACCGCGGGTGCGCTACCTGACAGGATAGCGAAAACGATGTCCGTCAGATCGCCTGGATGGCAACAGTTTGCGTAAAAAAATTATTAGCTTTCATTTAAATTATAAATATTTGATTTTAATCAAATAAGAAGTCTTGTGCTAAATTATTCACAAAACTCGATTTAGAATTTTCAACAGTGAAAATGCTTACGTCTCTTTGAGAAAATTTCTCAAAAACTGCTCGTGATTTTCATTTCACCGTGATATATACATGGGAGAAGGTCCTAAACGTTACCTTAGTTTGCTAAATTTCATGCTATGAAAGATGTTTAACTTCGACTACGGGCCAGTGACCTCGAGAAACAACTCGGAAAAATTCACAACCATTGATGATATTGATGCAATACCAAACATTTACAAATGGCTTTCAAGTCGTTCTAATATTTGCAAATTTTCCCACGCACCAATGCACAAGTATTTTCCTTTTCCCCTAATTGTTCTTTAAACATTATGATATGTATACAATCGTTTATTTTCATTATAAGCAATATTACCGCTAGTCCTACTAATTAGAAATCACGTAGCTTACCTCAGAGGACAAAGAAAAAACTCATTATTGTGGTAATCCACAGTTTGTTTGAAAAGGGTCCTTAAAGCAAATTGTGTAGACTTTTTAGTTGGGCGCGCATATGGCTTGCGATTATCAGAGCTTCACAAGGAAATGAGTTTAGCGGTCATGATTACGCGATAATACAGCGTTAGCAGATTTATGCTTGCACGTTCACATAAAGTGGTATGTTTGGAGTGGTACGAGTCAGCTTTGCTATGGGAGGCGCATTGGAAGCGAGTGTTAAATATTCATGGATGTCCGTAGGATTGGATCGTAGGGAATAAGGTATCCTTTGGAGATAAGGAGTGGCTTCTCTCGCCGTCTCCCAGTGCATTTTGTCACGTACCGCAGTGAGAAGTTACCTGCCTACATGCAATGCAAAATATCACCCCACTTCGGGTGTGAATTCCAATCCTCCCTACGGCTCTAAAATGGTAAACATTATAAACATTTTCATCAGGAATCATTTAGGCGCAGCGCAGCTCAATACAAGTCTAAGAAATGTAATATATTCGCCTTTATTACATTTATAAGTGTATTACTGTATGCATTTGTTATTTAGTAGAACAAGATTTCTTGCTTTACGGGCAATGGCGTAAGTAGCTAAATACGCGGTGATTATAATCGCCTAAAGTATTGGTGCATTCAGTGGAGGTATATAAATGTTTCAGTCGAGTTCACGTAACAGTCGCATACATTTTATTTCATGCGTTCATTCATACTTAAACTATATTTGTTGAAACGCACGTAGTCAAGCTTTATTCTGTGAAATTTCGTCGTATTGAGCTGGATTCTGTGGAGCACACATGTAATTAGTTGAAGACTAGGTGGTGCTGGAAATAAATCATTCAGCGGAATTTTACGTGGTGTGGTCTTTATACCTCTTATAT
The DNA here is from genome assembly GCF_022747635.1 of Hetaerina americana. Classification (NCBI taxonomy): domain Eukaryota; kingdom Metazoa; phylum Arthropoda; class Insecta; order Odonata; family Calopterygidae; genus Hetaerina; species Hetaerina americana. The sequence continues at coordinate 68,096,131 of NW_027286985.1, read as the reverse complement.
AATTCATCGTTGCAAATGCTGAAAGACCAAGCTCATGCTTGTTTTAGCTTATTATTGGTTCATTGTCTCATGCAACTTTTGTAGGATTAAATTAAATTTTTTTTTTATTGTGGGAACTCGCAGCACTGTGGTGTCTCCAAACATCGGTATTAGCTGTAGTAAATGGAAAAAACTCTCTACAGAGCTTCAAATTTATCATCAAAAAGCTGCAGTCTAAACTGCAAAAGATGTGTGGACAATTTTAATAACCTACGTCTCTAGACTCTATAAAATATAAAACAAATATTATGGATATATAAACGTTATAATTTTGCATTTTATATTATCATAACCTCATTTTTAGCGCATTAACGGCTTGTTCATCATCTTGGGAATCATTACACTACTTCCGCGCTCCTGGAAGAACTCGACAGTGTCAAATGTTAAAATGTCAATCCTTAATTCAATGACGTTTTTTCGGATCGTTCATCGACTTATTCTCTTATCTAAAAATATTTCGTAGCATGAAATTAGGAAATCGAATCATGATTCAAGTGATAGTTGATTGTTTTGCTTGGAAAAAAACATGAGTGTGTCTCCATGCGACAAAGATTGTTACTTCTTTTTCCGGATAAAGTCAGCTTAGGCTTACACACTGTCATTTCGAAGTTTATATCCCTTCAGCCGCCGTCTTGATTTCTACCATGGTGGCTAGATGAAGTTCAGTTGTTTTGCAAGCTTTATTTTCCGCAAAATTGTAGTCCACGATACCACCCCCTCTTAAATTGGTGAGTCATGCTTCATGATCCAACTTGGCGGTGAGAAAAAAACTGGAGCCGGGTCGGTCTGGAATTGCCGGCACCTGTTCGGGGTTAATACCTCGGGAAACATAATACCTCCTCCCATCTTTCTACCTCCCTTGCTTCCTCTCACACCCTCCTCGTCTTAGCTGCGCGCGAATCGCCGATGGGTGCTCGGGAGAGAGGAAGGGGTGGGATGGGGAAGGGAGAGAGGTGTTGTTGACCCCAAATCTGCGCCCGGGGCATTTCAGAGATATTTATTTCCTCCTCCCACTTTCTGCCCATACGACTTGCGAGAGTCTCCGCTAGAGGACATTTTTCCTCTGGGTATGACTCCATCTCAACTCTCGAATCATAATATTATTGAGTAACCAGGGGGCCCAGCACAGTCCACAGAAAATTCACAGAGATTTCGTTTGTTTCCGAGTTGGTTGATCATCGGGTTTGTGCACGGCCTACCGAGTAGAAAACACCAAAACTTAAATTTATGTCGTGTGCTTCAGTGTTCGGCGAAAGGATATTCTCCACTCCTGTGTGATAAAAAGTTCAATTTCAATGCTGAGCCCCAACTTTCTCCCGAAATTTGAAAAATGCCAAAGTTCTTGGAATTATTTCGCTGAGTTATTTGTCTGAAGTTATTCGTTTCCAGTCTATTTAAGTCCCTGTCCATATCCTATTATTTAAGAGCCAGTATCGCGAAATGTAATCATTTAAATTGCGTAATGTAGTCAATGTTTAGTTTTAGTGCCGAAAAAATATTATTTGTTTAAATTAATCGGAATATATTACCCAATTTTGGATCTTTTTGAAATATGTTACTCCCTAATACTGTTTCAGACAAAATCTCCCCTTGTTTAACGATAAGAATATCCGGACACCCGGTTCTGCACTGCCCTAAGAAAAATCTCCACACTTGTCAAGTTAGCTCTTTAGTTATTCTTTATTGTATGTTCTATTCAAACCGTTATCCTTTGGGGAAAGAGCTAGATGATATCCATGGCATCCACTCCACTTGGCAAAAGTGCTCTTGCCTCCTTCCCCTTCCTTCCCCTTGTGCACGAATTCAGGAATAGATCGAAGAACGAGTGAAGCGTTTCCGTACTCAGTGCCGCATGTACCTTCAGACATTGCCCGCGACGATAGGAGACGCCACGACCTATCGTCTTAAATCTCGACTCCGCCTAGATGCTAATCTCCCTAACATTCGAAATGCGATGCAAATGATGCTTATCATTGAATCTACGCATTTCTTGTTTGACATTTTGAAGAGCTTTTACCATGCAAATGATTTCAACACACGCCTTCAAGTATTTGCATTTCAAGGGTATGAATTTAAATTGTCTAAAACAATACCCCTGTTTTCCGCGCTGTTAATACTCTTTAGATAAGAACTATGGTAATTTCTGCTTATAAAGTGATTGATCTGTCTATTTTTTTATCGTTACCAAAACTTTTGAATAAATATATAAGTAACTCAATAGCGGTAAAAAATATAATGTGAAGTCTAAATTCTGCTTATAATAATTATGTTTATTTGCCATCATCCCGTATGTGGAGTTCTCCCTTATATACGTAAGTTTCCAATCACATCGCTTGATTGTTTCCGAAGTTGTGATGTGTACTATTTAAATTACATACGTTTTGCAATTGATATTCGCCTCCATGCATTCCTGATTCATTGATTACCTATGCGTATTCTTAGATTGCTTCGTTGGAAGTACTGATGAAATGGTTATGACTATTAAGTGAAACCTCACTTCTTCAATGCTCGCAGGCACATGACCTATGAGGTTGTTTCATCCGCTTTGATGAATAAAAAGTGTCACCTCATATTATTCAAACTGGAGCAGCTCCGTCGACCCAATATTCTGTCAAATCAGGTTTCTTCGTGGGTCAAGTTCCAAAGATTTTTCATAGCCACCACATTTTTACCTGCCTCTTTTGTTCTAGCTATCAATTTCTCCGCAAAAAACGAGACAGTGTGTGCATACCTGTATTTTTTATATTTTTCAAAGGCTTTATGTTTTCATTTTTTCCTTGTTTTTCTTCTCTCTGAAGGAGGTAGCTTCACCAGACCATTGCGAAACCAGTTCCCCGCCTGCCGAGGACTGCGAAGCAACTGCGCTCTGTTTACCCGATAGCGAAGTACGTTGAACTATGAGTTGTATCGCTAAGAAAGCAGGACGGTTTTAATATTTGCTTACTAACGCTTATAACTTGAGTACGGTCTTATGTAGGCGATTAAATATCCGGATTAACCACTACCCTAAACGCTCCAATGCGGACATAACGCTATTAATTCGAAATAAAATGAAATGCGCAACTTAGAGGAGCTTCTCGGGCTAAGAAACAATGAGAAATAATAACAAAAAGCTTATTGCGTGCGTAATTTTCAATAATTCGATAATATTCATCTAAAACTAAGAAAATAATTCGTGGTCATATTGACGGCGATAATAATGAACTAACATTTGGACTAAATATGTTGAGGAGTCTAATAATTGAAAAAAGGTTTTTATTAACATTGAAAGACATTAATTTAAACCTGCTATTTAAAATAACATTCTCGGTTTTGCCTTAAATTTTAATTTAAAACATATATTTAACTCTAATCAATTTATAATCAAAAGGTAAAAAGTTGAATTTCATTACCTACAAGTACTCCGAGGTTCTTTTGTTAAATGTTTCATATTTTTCGACGAGACGAAATTTTCTCGCTGTTTTCACATAATCATTTTAATGTTAAATTGAATAACTAAAGACTTTATATTCTGAATAGCTAAGTGGTATGGCAAAAAATAAATCAACGGTTTAAATTGAGTCAATAGTTTATTTCTCGGGAAGTATTTTTGAGGGCCATTCACAAAAATTGAAAATAAATTACGTAAATCGAGGATATATTCATTTGCTGATCACCAAAATATCGAATTATGCTAGGAGAAAGATTTTACTGGATTGTATTACATAAAAAGATAGCACGTCCAAATTTAATCACACCCTTACCTACTTGAAGATATTCACTTTACAATTTGTGATAAACTAAGTCAAAAAATAATGATACGGCCAAAATTCTATCTTTTCCGCTGTGTATCGTGAAATGTGAAACAATTTTGTGGTAATAAAGAAAGGATATAACACTTTTCCACAAGACAAAACTTTATTTCACGAAGTGCGTTTTGACACACGGACAATCAATAAGATTTTGTGACCTAATAACGTTTTAGCCATGATTTGTTAATTTCTAGTGCTAATCAGTACCATTTCAATGAGCATCAGGATTATTATTTTTCTAATTCAAATGATAGTTTAATTACTTCACCAATCTTATAATTTATATTTATAAGTACATTGAAGAAGTTTTTATTTATCGAATAGGTGTTCTATTTTAGCTAGTTGACGATTTTAGTAAGGCACCCCTCTGGTATTTTACTCTGACTCCGTACTTACTTAAGAGTAGGGCAAGCATGGAAAATAATAAAATATTTTGATACCTGAAGCCAGTATTGGTCTTCCAAAAAAAGATTTTATATTTTCTCAAGCATTTCTACAACTCAGGAAATTCAATTACACTTTCAACACATTACACGAAACTTTCAGGCTCAAATGGGCCTTAATTACCATTTTCTAACCATAATTACACTTGCAGGATATTTTTTTGACCGTCCTCGCAATCTCCCCTTAAAGGTTGCCCCACTATCTTTCAACCTCTAACCGAGGTACGTTCTTTTCCACAGCCCAAAACCATCATTTTGAAGGCATTCCAGCGTGCCATCATATCCTCCCTCAAAACGCTTCGCTCCATTGATTTCATCTTTTGCCTTCTCACATCGTTTTTTGGACGTAATTTATAGGAGGGTTAAGGAATATTTTGCTCACGATCAAGCGCTCGCTGGTATTTTTAGAACAGAGAACTTCGAAGAATCAGTTTTCAAGGTCACTTTTTATCGCGTTGTTGCCAAAAGAGTTAAATGGCAAAAGATCAAAACTCAGAAAAATTTAGCGAACCCACTATTTTTTAAACACAATATCTGGACGGATAAATAGATGATACCTAAAACTTTCGCGTGGTCCATGAATAAATTAAGGAATGATTAAATTCTTACATCGTAATTTTAATGAATATTTATTAATGAATCTACGTATAACTTTTTGTAGACTCCAACTTGGCAAAAACTTTTAGTTGACTAATATTTTTTGTAAACTGCAAGCTGTATTTTCTTTAAGGAACTGTACCCTCTCGGAAAATTATAGTTTTTCATGTGTGCCTTGTAAAATTTGAGCAAGTATGTAATTGCAAATTTGAGCCACTCAAGATTTAATTATTTCACTAACAATAAGAATACAACTCTAGATCGTCACATTATCGTCTTTAGGACGAACTCCAGTTTTATAAACAACAGTATTTTCATGACAAAGCTTTGCTACTTACAATCCTATTCTATAAATAAATTTCGTAGATTTAATACGTATTCACTGATGAATTGACAATTTAGAAATAGACCATAAAGCTTTCTTATAAACACCATATAGGATATTCAAACCCCTTGATCCACTGAACATTACTTTATGAATGATTTTTAATAATATTTTTTTACAATGGGCGGCGAGGCACTGTAAGAGATTTCAACGCTCGAGTAGTCATTGCAATTTCCGGTCCCGGTGCAGGTTTTCGTGCCTCCCTCGTCAGAACGAATGAAAAAATTCCTCCCTCCTCCCCGCTCGTTATCTCACAAATTCCGGGGAATTACTTTTCCCGCGGGATTAATAATGCAAGAGGTGAAAGGGGTGTTGGGCGGTGTGAAAGTTCCTCCACCATGCCCCAGTGCCCTCCCTTCGTCCCTCGTCTCCTCCCGGCCTCCGCCTTCTCAGGGCATCAGTCGCAGTCCCCCGCACACCAACTCGTGGACCTTCCGAAAAAATGACCGAGGTGAATGGGGGCCTGTTTTCCGAATCGCTGGACGAGACATCCTTGCTCTCCGACACCCCCGCTCTGGGTTTCTAACTCCATACCGCTTATGGACTTAAGAGGGGATGTGTAGGGAATCAAACTTAGGCATTGTATTTGTTCGTTCGCTTTTGAATGTCCATCATAGTAAGTTAAATCAAATATCTCGACCAACTATTCCATCATAAGCCATTATCTGAATCATTTTCTGGTTCTGGTTTTGTACAATATTAACCCTTCGTATTATCTTTCCAACTTTAATAATTTATCAGTTGCTTAGCCTCACTTTTATAACCAAATAATATCTTTTTTAAGTTTTTTCTCGGTCAAATATTAAAGATGTAATAAAAATAAACTGCATTATAGAACACAAATGTAAACTTAATATGTGTAAGGAAGAAGGGCCATGTCGTCAATTCGCTGAATGAAAAATAAAAATTAAAACGTCAAAATTATAACGTTCCAAGTAATATTTCATTAGGATTCCTATAATATGTAGTACTTCTGGATGGTTGCGTGGCATCAAATTGGGTGGAGTTTTCGTCTTCTGTCATAAAGATCAAATTGTTTGTACTTTGTGATGCTCCATGACACCACGGTCTCAATCAAAGATCCGTAATATTTTGGTTGTTAGAACTTTCTGGAAAACTAAAGGCGGTACTAGTAAAGGTACTACCTACCTGCTTTAAATGTGACCTCCACGTGGCACAGTGATGAGGAAAAGTTCAGCAATGCCACCTCAATCCATCTGAAGACTGATTTGACACTTTAAGGGTACGTTTGGTTATTTCACAGATAGTCATTCTTTCTTGTTTCCCAAAATCAATATAGTCTTCTTTTGAAATCGGAGACCGGATTGTGTTATCATTTTTCCCCAAGGATTCCAGAGATTCCATGGTTTGTATAAATTTCCTTTACTAATCGCCCGGCATATCGAGGATTTCAGGGATATTCGGCTCCTTACCGTAGTCTGTGGAAGACTTAACCTCTAAACCTGATCCCTCAGTCACTACCAGTATTCGGAAAATGTGTCACGCGTAAATTAATTTTTTCCAAAACGTGAGTAATACTTGAGTGTATTTGTTTAAAAAAACAGCAAATTTACTTTAATACTGAGTCTCTTCCAGTGACCTTTATAAATGGCCCATGTTGTTCCTTCTCGCTTTCGTGGAAATTTTGAGTGACTTTGGGGGAAATTCCCCGCGGGCCATTAAACTCTTCCAAAATCAAAGGTCTGTAATTTTGTGTTCGGGATGGAGAATTACTAGTGATTTCAAAAATACGGACACTGTGCCAACTTCGTGCGAGCCTTCTGGGCCCTTAATTCCTTCTCCTCGTCAATGCTGACGCTCCGTGTGCAAGTGGTCGTGACATACGGTGATGTATGCTTGAGGAGGGTAAGGTGCCTAATGTATTCCTGGCGGGTGTGGAAAATCCCACAGCCGGAAGTACAGTTCCCCATTGTCTTACCTACTCTCCGTTCCGTTTATCTGCTCGGTTAATCCCTAGATGAACGATAGCCCTTAAATATATAGGTCAGTCTTCCTGACTTGAATAACAGTAAGTCGCGCAGTGGGCACCGGCCTGAGAAGCACGGCATGCTTAATTTTTCCGCACTGGTGAATAAAACCACTATCGCTTTCGCGCGAGTCTGTTATGAAGGTTTCATTTTGTGTTGAGCAATATGTGTTATACTTATGGTGGATTCAATCAAGTTTTCTCGGAGATTTGATCTCCTCAAAATGTACTCACTTAACTCCTTGAGAAATTCTTCTCTTTCCTCTTCACTTAGGCCTTTCTATGCGATATTCCTCTGTTAATTAAAGTAAAGGTTTATTTTTCCATTGGTGCATTCAAAAATAAATTTTAAAGGATCATTATCTCCTCCTCATATACAGTATGATGTTATAATTTTCTTCAACCTCCTTTTTAAAACTGTTATAACAAAGGCTGTTTTGATGAGGGTTTCATGCTGGAATTAGGGTACTTGCCTTACGAAGGGGGGATTGACCTGCAAACAAGAAATAGGATGCTCTTAATGATTCTTATTCAACAGGTTACATGATGTTAGTCCACAAAACTGTGTGGAAACATGTAGGTTGGTTATGTGGTGAAACATGTGGTTATTTATTTTTTGATTGTCTGATAATTAGAATAAGACAATAATGCACTAAATTGACGTATAAAATATTGAAAAAATGTATAATAAAATAATATAATATTAATATGTTAATTTTGGTTGTGGTATTGAAATTATCAGGAATAATCACAATAATAGTATGAAAATAAATGAGAGAACTCATCAAAAAAATTTTATTTACACAAAAAACTCTACCCTATTATTTGACAAAATAAAAATATTGCTACATTCCAACTTCACCGATTACGTTTCATAGCAGAAAATTAAGGTCATATGCGAGTGACTAAAAATGTATTTTGGTGAGAAAAATAGGCAATATAATAGTATTCTCTTTGCCAATTTTCTTCCTCCGATGATAAGAAAAGACTATCTGAAAAATTGACTATACTTTTCTTGTTTCCTCTGGTCTTCTTTCAATAAATTATACAATTATTTTTCATAGTTTTCAGTTCAATATGCTGCAATAAAGGCACCATAACCGGCCTACTCTTCACCATTTTACTTAATACACACATGAAAATGATTCATAGACAAGTTAAATCTTCGAATGAAAATTTTAATGTCCTACAAGTTGTGAGTAATCAAATTCGGCTTGTCATAAACGGTGAATTATTCTATTTATTTCTCGCATAGACTGAGTATAAATAACGTAGGAAAAGAAGCTTCTTCGTGGTTATGTTAAAATGTAAAAATGGTGTTATTTATCTCCTAAGAACGGCAGGTTATATGTATATGTTTAGTTTTGGTACTCTATGAAATGATAATTGTTAATTAGTTTAATATCTGCAGTGCTATTTCTTTTATTTACCGTGGAAGGAGCGCGACGTTTGATATCCTTAGGGTGAGCAATTGTTGGGTTATGTAATTAATTGGAAAACACCAAAAAAGGACCCAGGTGATACCCACTTGACGCAAGGTTTAGTTGTCATTATGGAATCGTTATTCATAGGTCAAAAGAATGCACCAGGATGCCGTATATAAATATTTCGGTTGTTGCGAATTTTGTTGGTTCCCTCGACGTAGTGATCGTGCATATATAAATTCCTTTGAATAATTTTTTGTTTTTTATGGCACCTCGAGAAAATTCTGCAATTAAGAGCTTCCTAACTTATTTAAACATCTTATCTCTCCAACTGTTGTGTATAGAAAGTCGAATAAAATTACTTTAGTAATTAGATTTCGTAGGAAAGTTAAATTACAAAGGTGTGAATTTCAGTTGGAGAAGGCCAAGGCCAGAGGTTTTGACTCTTGAGTGGAGGTAAATTTCTATTTCCCTGAATCAACTGTAGTCTACCAAATGATTACGCGCACAAAAATTTACATACATGTAGTATTTAGTAGTGCGCGCTTAAGGCAGAGATTGAATACGAATCTGGGTTCCTTTGATCTTCCGGAGATCCAAGATGCCTCCTCGTTAATAGTGTCGCATAGTATAAACGTTTCTTGCATTAATCGAATGAAAGCTACGATTAAACAGTCTTTGTAAATATTTTTGGTAATACCAAAACTGATTTATCCCGTGGAAGACAACGCCACGTTAATCACAATCAGTTTAATCTTAAATTCATTCTGGCAAAGGTCTAGTTAAATATTCTCCCCTCTTTCTGTTCACCATCTTCCAATATTTTGAATTCTATTTGGGCGGGGATGTAATCGTGAGTCGGAAAAGTTTCCAATGAAGAGAAACGCTATCGGCTGGCATTAATGGAAGTCAGGAAAGTCTTCCGCATAATCAGAGCTGCACCAGAGCCCACCTGACCTCCCGGGCCCAAACTCTCCCAACCTACTCTCCTGCCCCCTTTTCACCCCTCTCTTCCACTCGGATAGCGTTTAAAGAGATGTAAAAGATGACGAGAATATTTATCTCTACCGAAAGTGATACTAACAGTTTTGTCAGAAATTTAAAGATGGATACATTTGGTAACTCATAGCAGCGTGAGCTGACTTAGCAACTGCAAAAATAAGATGAATCAGGAAATGAATCTACTGAACGGAAACCTGAATGTTAATACGGACACTGGTGAGATTATTAGTCTGTGCAATTCGGACCAAATTAACTTTTCCATTATTAAAATCACATTCTTTGGCAATTAAGCTATTATAATGAAACAGCATAACTCCGTAATATTTCTTGTGTGCTTAATTGAGAATAATTGGGTGAACATCGGATTTGTGTAAAGGTAAAAATGACTTATTTTTGTTCATTGAAAAGTTTGCCAAATGTACGAATAAATTTCAGGTTTGTCTATAAATGTAAACATTCATTAAATACACTCACCTTATACCTATTACTTATGTTCCTTCCAAATCCAAAATATTATCATAAATAGTATGATGCGAGCGATCACGTCGTTTCGGTAATTTCATTCACATGATAAAATGAGATTAGGGTGCCGCGAATAACTTTGTATCCTGTTGCTCTCATTTAAGATTCAACACTCCCCGCAGTCGCCAAAATCTCTCTGGCCGGCCACTGGTCAGACAAGCCGATCCCACCTCCCCCCTTCTTCCCTGTGGTAACACCTTCCCCAATTCATCATTGCAACGCAAACGACCTCCTCTCCAAACCGTAGATCTCCCGGACCTCGCCTCTTCTCCACTCAGTTACGAAACGCCGGAATCTGCAGCCGGAGTCTCCCGCCACCACTCTCTCACCCAAAGTCCCTCTTCCGCTCCAACGATTTTGAGCCATCCCCTCCTTACTCCCCTCTGTCGCCCTCCCTCCAATTTCGTCAGACAGTGAATAATTGAAAGGGTCACCCGACGAAAGCGCTCCGATAAACGCATCGCTAAACTCCCTCTCGGGGATCACGATCGACGAAGACTAATTTCCGAAGCGACCGTCCACGAAGTATTAGTTGTCGACGATCCGAATGAGATGGACCAAGGTTTTTTACTCCAACGTCGTGACGGGCTGGCGAGCGAGTTTTGGTTGTGTTTCCACATGACTGCGTACGAAAGTGAAAAAAATCCCTTAACATAACTCCAATTTTTCAATCTTTCATGGGTCTTTTCCAATATTTCACAGATCCACGTGAACTGGGACAGAATTTCTTACATCATCAATACCCAGCTCGTTATTTTTCTATTTTAAAAGTCTTAATGTCTTCTTATTGCTTCTTAGCTTTCTTGGTTTTCTTCTTAAATCTCTTCGTGTGCCCGTCCTCTTTCATCAGGCTTACCTCCTCAAAATATTTCCATTCAATTTATTCCATCTTCTTTCCCGTATTTTCCACAGTGTCCATCCTTCTCCCATTTCCCGTGTGATTTCCTTAAGATTGAATTGCCATTAAACATTTAATAAGGCTCAGTAAGTCTCACGCAAATACCTCAGACGCTTAGAATCAGGTGGTCGAGAATTGTTTCTTTGGTCGATAATCGTGACACTGCCGAATTGGCCTTGCTAACTTCGTGTTGATCACGATTCTCTCAGGACGTTGGCTGCAATGACATAGATTTCTGTCCAGAGAAGGGCATAGAACTTACATAGAGCCAAGTTTCTCAAACATTTCGCGGTCTATGGCCCACTTAGCAAAACACCCATCGGCATATCTTGGAGGTATTTATGAGGTTTTATTGCAATAATGGGAAAGGAAATAGATTTAGAAGATAACGATTTAGAAAAATAAAAGTGAGAATTTCCCATTATTTTGGATTAGAACAATAGATCTAGATCATGATAACCCTTGAGTGGAAATAGAAATAATTTGAAAAAAAAATTACGGGTTTTAATTGAAACTCGTAAACTAAATGTTGACGAAAAGTAACCAGGAAAGGTCCAAAAACAATTAAACACCAGTTGAATGAAAATGAGCACCAAGTCTGCTTGAAAGTTCTGTTTAAATGACGACATGGTTGAAATTGTAATTTGTGTCCTGTTAAACCCGTACTCTCCTTCTCCCACCATTTATGTTGTTGTTCTTTGCATGAAATATTTTTCTCCCTCCAGAATGCCGTAATTTTTTAACTGGGGTGGTAGAGGATTGAACTCTAATGAACCCTATCGCAAAGATCCGGAATGAGATGGGCGCTGCGAGGAGGAATTCTTGGTTAATAATACCATTCCATTCCCTTCTTATTTCATTACCCACTCTACGGCCTGTTCCCTCTCGGATCACCCTCTTCACCCGCAAGCACGCCCAGTGTTCTCTGGTCTGCCCAACAAACCAAAGTCCTGCATCGCGGACCCATCATCTCGCGACACCCTTCCCAAGGGCATCCCGACATGCCACTTATTCGCACGAAAGCTTCTTTCTCGGAGATGGCTCAAGGAAAAATTATTGTAATAATCGGGAATTGATTTTTTTTTCCGAATGGGTCTCTTTTCCTGGAATTTTAGAGTTCAGCTCATTGGTCTCAAGAACGCTCGCCTTTGCGTAGTATGTATTAGTAACGAGTGTTTTGCCCTGTTGTTTATCTTCTCTGAATTCGTTTATTTCCTTACTTTGGTCGAATTTTTACATTCTATCAATTACTCTAAAATCATATTCTTACCTTAAAGAACGTTGATAAAGTAGTCAGTCATACATTTTTCAATTTAATAATTCATTATTATAAGTATTGCCTTGCCGTTGGCAATGATTTGTAAGTTTAATTTATTGAAAACCTTACTCATTGTTTTTTCAAACTCAATCACGCTATTGGTCCACATTTCGCGCTAGCCAACGAAAAATCAAGTATTTTGAGTTTTTTAATTTTGTTTCTAATTCTCAAAATAAGGCATCTTCTTTTGTCGTCATGCATTCAAGTGATCTATACGTTTTGTTCCTTACGCTGAGGTTTCGAATTAACTCATTTTAAAAAATCATCATATTATCATCAGTATCGCTACTTTAACGCACAGAAGAGTTATAAATAACGTTACGTTATGGGTAACAATAATTTAGAATTTTTAAAATGTTTAGCTTTAGTAATCGGTTCATACGAGGATATATTCGTAAATTTTCCAATTGGACTGCTGTCGTTATGAAGATCGAATAGTTTTTCTATGCATAAAAAATATGGAAAATATAAATTAGCAAAACAAAAACTATAAATAAATAAATATATATATTGGAATGCTGGAATGTTAGAATTCTGACCGGAGGGTCTCGGGTTCGATTCCCGGGCAAGTCACTCGCATCCTCAGCTATACCCAAGCTATGTGATTTTTCGGGTACCAGATCTTCCTGGGAAACCATAACCGGCACAGGGAAAGGAACTGGCCCCCCTACCCTGATATGTGAATTTCACACGCCGTAGGGCTTATTAATGGGTGAACTCTACCATCACCTACCAAGCCGACCTTAGGGTTGATTATTGTTTTTATGGTTTTTTTTATATGAAAGGTCTTTGAGAGGTGAGATTTTTACAAACTTCAACAGTTATTGAATATGACAACTAGCATAATAGATAAGCGGGTTCCTCCAACGGTCCCATGAAGTTTCTCTTATCGTCTTTTGTAATTTTTCTACCTTTTAAAAGAGGATTAATAATCCGGCATATATCATTAATAAATTTTTAGAAAATAATTATTTAGTTTACAGTTTATGAAAAATAAAGCAGCAAATGAATATACGACAGTAATCAAAATATATTATATTTTCAACCGTAAATTTTGTTTTATTTTTACTTTTATATTAGCTTTTGATTAATGTATCCAACTGAGATGAATTTTTCTTCAGTAAACATTCGTTGGAATCACTACTCACATATTTGTCACGCTAGTTGAGCATTTTATTTTTTCTTTTAAAATTTAAACATTTAATAGAAGTTTCCGGCACCTCTGCTTAAACTCGATGCACAGATAAGTCTCTTCAGGGATTCTTTATTTATCATTGGTCCGGCTCGGTAAAAGCGTTTGGAATCCGCTCGTTTCCTGAGATTTCCTGGGAATTTCATCCGATAGAATGAATGGCACTCAACCTTTCAGCCTTGTCCGCCCCTTTTACCCTCAAGGACGTTATTACGAAGGAATGAACACTCGGGATAGGACGGAGACGGAAATGGAGTGTAGCTAGGCGATGAATGAGCGATGTCGACGGATGCAATGGTATTTGAATAAGCTAGTTTGGAGCAGGTACGCGGCGGTGGCTTGCATGCAAAAAGAGCTCTGACAGGGGACGAAAAGGAGCGAACTCGCATCCATGGGCAACTTGGTAACGAGCCGTTTAACGTTGCTTCATAAATCTCCCTTTCTTGCTCAAATGTGATATCTCTCCGTGACGGAGAGAAGGGCTTCGGGTAGGATATTTCTTTAAACTTCTAAGATCATTTTGTGGCACATATAGTCAGATTCATATTTAGAGATAGGATATGGAGACATTAACAATCGAATTTCCACTAATCTCTGGTGTCAGAAGGTGTTTAAGGCCATTATGATTCTTTTGAAGACATCAAAAATCTGTCGTAATGTTCTAGCTACACAATCCTTCGGACCCTAATGTGTAATCTTGTTATCAAAACAATATAATCAACATGGTTATTACGTATAAACCCAGACTACGAGATCGTATTCCTAGAATATATGTTACAGTTATTTTTCCCTTAGGTATTCTCAATATTCATTCTTAATTTCGGATATCTGGGTTTTAATGTGACGTATTATTGAGTAGAGTTTTAGCATATGCATATTGATGGGGATAAGGTTGGATTCTGATGTGCGCATAGGCTGACCACTGCTATATATACTATTATACCTCGCCCAAGACGACGCCGAAAGCCGTAATTTCATTTACTTAAATAAAGAAGATAGAAGATTCAGCATTAATTTTCGTAAAAGATACTAATTGTAACTCGGATAGAAAATAGGTTCCGTTGACATAAAATAAAAAAGGCTGCTTCACAAGCATGATGAATAGAAGTAGGTTCCCATAGCGCTTATTTGCGTCTAATTTTCTTTTGGTGGTCTGTTGTGAGTTTAGTGATCAATACTGTGACTGAAATATGAGAATAACGTAAAATGTGGCAATTAAATCCCCGGAGGCTTAAGTATATTAGTTTCAATGCCTACAAGCATTGAAATTTCACCAAGGTATTTTTCCTCAAGAAAAAATGTTACACCATTTATTGCTTTATTTATTTTTAGATATCTTTGAAGGCAACATTACTAATCTTCTCAAGACGAACGAGAAAGTGTAAAAATTTTTTTCTCGCTGCGAATTCGGGTTTTTAGTAAATTAGTAACTACGACATTGGGATTGTAATATCTTTCACCCCATAAGATATTATGGGCGAAATTGCTTGTTCGATAGCATGACGACCGCCATTGGATTGAAAAAGTGCCTGTATCAAACAATCATAACACCCACGTAGATACACGGATCGGATGATGGCTTGGAATCAATCCATTTTCGAATACATGGACGTTATAGGGAGATAAAAAGACTCGCACCTCTTGTACACAATCATTAACTCAACTTATTTTTCTCTTTCCACATTAATTACTGGCCAACGCAGTTTATTCTTATATACCTACCCCTTGTAAGCCCTGTATGAAAATAATTATTGGCGTCATTGGCGAGTTTGGACATTATTTTTACCTCTTAAGTTTTAATTTTATAGCTTGAGAATAAATTGCGCAATATATTGTGAAAAACACTCACCGAAACCACTGAAATTGCTATAGTTTCAACTAATTTCAAGTTTGCAATTAAGAAGAAACCCTTGATTTTATTGGGCGGATATTTGAACAAGATAAAATAGCCTGGGTAAAACTTTGATCTTATTTAAGACAATGAATATTTAAGCATAATGTATCAAGTTTTATAAGATCCAGTTGCACTTTTCTTCTCCTTACTATACGCACCGATGGGGTTTAGTAATTTATTATAGCATTTTTGTTTAAGGCTGTCTTGATATGAGATATCTAAAACTGAGTGTCAAACTGAAAATTTCTGAATGATGTTTAACTGAAAATGGTTAAATAAACTGAGAAGTCAAATAATTTTGTGGCTTATGGATTATTAAAATCAATAACAAAGGAAAATTCCAGGCACGCATATAAAGGCACCCTTGCCAAAGTTTTACCATCAGGAAATAATAAAAGTATTTTATCATACTGAGAATGGGTTTAAGTAAATAAAGAAACTGGTGAGTCAAAAAATAATGAATGGAAAAATATTAGACATGACTCGACTACAAGGTTAGAGAATTAATTTTAAAAATATAGGAATAAGTGTGATAACACGTTGATGCACAAAATGCACGTAAAAGAACAGTGGATTTTTACGATATTAAAAAAATAACAATTAAAATTTATTTATATTCTTGTGAATATGAATTATTCCTTAACTGTTTGTTAATTTTGACTGATTTGAGCAAATTGGAATGTAGATGTTATAAGAAAGTATTGACAGTGCGTTGTGATTTTTTGTGTGGCACAATAAAGGAAGATGGTGTTACTTCCTAGATTAATAAGCACCACAGTGATGAACCAGAGGGTTGGTTTGATAGGGGAGAGTAGAGCTCACATCGTGTTATGTCTTACTGCGTGTGAAATTCGCACTCCTGAGTGGGAGGGCAGTTCTTTTCCTGATGCTACTTGTGGTTTCACTGTTTGTTTTACGGAATAGCACACAGCTTTGTTAAAATTGAATGCACCCAGAGTCACCCAGACTTGAACCCTAGACAATGGGTCATTAACCGTACTCTTCACCCACTAGGCTTCCATGCCTGTTTCTAGTACGTACATTTGTGTATTATTATTGTACTATTTTTTATTACCGTATTTTTGTAATCTTATTAGAAGGTGTAATTGATATATCTGATTTTTGGAATAGTAAAATAGAATACATTTATTAAAACAATTAGAATTTGACATAAATATTCAACTTATTACCTAGTACGACGTTTATTCGAACTAAAATGAAATGATTTCGCCGTCATGGCAACCTCTTAGGTATTTGGCCGTTGCATCCGATACGATTTTTAAATGGGATGAAAATGCCATTATTAATATTGGCCTGAAAAAAGCTGTGACGCGAATGATTCTGAAGAGTACTGTTGGCGCCATGCCCACCACAGCGCGACGCGAGGGAGGCTCCTCTTGCCGTCATTCTTCGGAACCACACGCTTGGCGTCACAAAGGAGCTGCGAGGTTGCGGGAGTCGCCGCGGGCTGTCGCCGCAGTAGTTCTGCGTAGCACCAGCTGAACTCCCCAGAATTATTTTTTTTATTTTGGGCTTTCAAATGGCCAGGAGGAACCACGTTTCCAATCCCGTTTCAGATCCATTATTATTCTCAGTCGAAAAGTGGAAAATATTTATCTCTCGCTCTTTCTCTGCCTCCTCTTCGACGATTGGACTCGGAACAGAAGTCGGCACGAGCAAAACCCGTGCCCTCACTCCATGACGGATATTAACTTCACTTCGAATACGAAAATCACTATTTTTCAACGCACATTATTTACCTTTTTTTATTGACCCTCCACGATGGGTGTTTTGAATCGTTACATGTATTAGCCACCTCACACTAGCATTGAGCCCAACGAAATGTTCCCTTAATCACATTTTCCGAGAAATGAAAATCATTTTGCTATGAAATGAAGTTCCGGGTAATAATGGGGCTTCCTTGCCACCGGTTTCCTTCCCGGAATGATTATTGGCCGAACGTGACGGATATTCGTGTTATTATATAGGGACGCATTGTGCATGTGTGTCAAACGTGAACGTATGAGTTTTGAGTTTTGATTTTTTTAGCCAAAGTCATGGTTCTATGGCCTAATAATCTTATTTTACTTTTTTCACGCAGGGAGGCACATCTTTTTTTCCCGAGAGAAGATTGTTGTTTTGCCGTTTTTATTGACTGCAGCCTATGAATACTATTTCCTGTTTCGTACAAATGATAAATTCTCTCCCAAACATTTTCCAATCGCGTTTGAAAGAGAAGTTTAACTTTTTAGGAAAACTGATGTTAGTTAATTGAAATCGACTATACTATATTTCTTTTCGTGATAAATTCATGGGTGACTGTAGTCGAAGGCACTCTTACAAGGGATATTACAAGTCTCTGGAACAAAAGAGCACATCCGAAACCAAAATCGACAAAGATGGCGAAAGAAGTGTTCGAGGACAGGTCACTGCGGAAGACTTTAGTGAGATGGTTACGTTTCCTGATATTGCCTAAAATCAAGGATTTTTTCGACTTTGCCCATCCGGAAATGAAATGGCTTAAATTTGACGATATATGGGCCCAAAATAATCGCTTCAGATTATTTGTGTTAGAAATGAAATATGTATTCCTACGTTTGTTATTGTAATGAGATCCACACGAAAGTCAAAGGATACTTAGAACATCCAAGGCTTCTTTCTCTCTCGGTTTATCGATGGAACTTCATGCTATTTTTCCCTCCGGTCTTTTAAGAGATGCTGCGAGCAGAATGCCCGTTTCGCCGGTGCCCTTGACCTTTGTAAGGGCGGGTGAGGTTCTTAGGGATGATGACAGAGAGATGTTGGGAAGGGGAGGAGCCCCGTTTGAGCTTTTGATTCCTCCGGCAGAAAATCCATGGTCACCATTCCCTTCCCTCTTTTCACTCTTCCTCTTCTATGTCTTCAAGTTATAGTTACTTATGTGTCCTGTCGAACACAAAACTCAGAACCATGAATACCTCTCGGCCGTTTAAGTCTCCTCCCATGACTTGCAGGCTTCGGAGTTTCCATCCTCCTCCTTTCAAAAAAATCTCATAAATCAACTCGCGGCTGTCTCTTCCCTGTAATTTTTAATCGGAGTATAAGCTATTTCTATAGATTTTAGGCGTTTGTACACTTGCCTTGTAGTGTGTGACTGTCCGGAAGAAAATAATTTGAATAATACCATTCCATTAGTTTGAAACATGTTGTTGCAATTATAAATGGAGAATGTTTTAATCGGAAGCTGCTCATGAAAATGTCACTTATGTTGGCGGAATTTTCTTCTCATAATAATCCGCGAAAAGAGGAACTCTTACAATTAATTTGGGATGACGCTCTAAAGGTTACGCTACGGCAGCGTAGTTCCACTGGATTTATCAAGCATGTCTTATTATTTCATTCCACCCATCAGAACTTTCTAAGCTATTTAATTAGATTGGTTCGCTTATAAGAGACACTGAAAATGAAGTCCTAAATGAGTGTAATTAGCGGTTGATGCTCTTATTGAAAAGGGATATAAGAAATATATTAATTTATTAACCACCATTTATTTTGAAGGGCGTTTAAAATAGTCATTGGTGCATTTCTCGTGGTGCAACTGTGAGAATATTCATATATAAGTCAGACCTAGAGTTAGGGATTAGCATTTTTATCTCTACATGATTAGTGAAGGATTATTCAAGGACATGAACACTAATTTTTGTAGGATGTCATTTTCCCAAGAAATAAAACTATCGGCCGATTGTTTTCATTACGACATTTTTCTCTAACCTACGTACGTCCTAAATTGGCAATTAAAGTCAGTCAAAATTTGCACTTATTAGAAATTTGCTCCTCAGTATAACTACATACAAAGTTTTCAAAAGTTAAAATTATAAAAAATTATCAATTTCACTGAAAACCCGCATCACCTCTACATAAATACTATGTCACATTCATAATATAAGTGAGTTTCTTTATACGTATGCTACATTCATGGAATATTCAATTAATGCCTACTTTTTAGGCTATCAAGTATGTACCTATTATTTGGCTTGCTCCATTTGTATCGGTAATTAGTTATTCCCCTCTTGAATACAAGGAAAGAGAAACATTTATTGGGTTAAGTCACCAAAGGCATTAGAAGTGAAGAATAAAAAATACGAACTTGATTGAGTATTCAAAAGTACTTGTAAAGTTGGATGTCCTTTAAGTAATATTACACGTACTTGGTAACATATTTTTAGGTCATTCTCATGCATTAATTATCACCTTTGTTTAGGTATAGAAATGATTTGAGTATTGAAGTGGACGTCCATTGCAATCTTTCGTGAGTAATTTTGTCCCTTTAAACAAAAAACAAATCATTAGTATTCTCCCTATAGCCTCTACTCATTTCCACCTCAATCATATTTCTAGGTTATAAAACGTATCATTTGAGAGAGAGAGAGAGAGAAAGAACATATATTTACATCATGGAAGACTTAATTCAAATGAGAATGAGAAGAGCATGTGATGGAGAAAGTGCGTTTTCAAAGAGCTCGTGCACGAATGAAAGAATGTGAAAGAAATGTTGGTGTGTCTCGGAGGATGGAGGCGTGTCCTCGCGTGATGGAGATGCCGGCATTTCCTTAAGTGGGAGTGTTTGAGACGAAAGGGAAAAGCGAGGAAGTGGGGAGGGGATCTATGCTTTTTTTCTTCCCATCGTTTTTTTCCTATCCTCCTCCATCGAAGCACGAGGCCTGTGGTTTGAAACTCGCAAGCAAGTGAAAGACATTCTGAGTGACGGGTGGCAACGTTGCATTGCAATGACATAGTAGTTATTATCTGCTCAGCAGTCTAAAAACTTAACCCCTATGACTGATCTGATCTTACGTGATAGAGTAAGGAAATGAGATGATGATATTTCACTTCATTCTCATAGGTAAAAACAAATATGAAATTTTGAATATCTCAATTTTCTCTGCTTTTTGATTTGCGAGGGCATGCAGCAAAGATTGATCTTAAATGTTTTCATTCACTCTATTTAGTACGCAAACAATTAACTTTACTTTTAGTTAAACGTTTGATTTGTATTTCTTGAATATTTTTTTGAATTGACTTAAGTATTGCGTCAATAGCAGCCATTCCAATTTGAAACTTTCAGTTTGCCTGCGGCAACATTCGGAGGTACCACGCGACCAGAAATACACTGCATTGAAATTTTGCTTTTTCCTGAACAAATTGCCATTCGAGATAGATATAATGCTACAGTTGGCTTATGGAGAATTGGTTCTTCACTATAGAGTGGCTTTAATGTGGTTGTAAATGTTTAAAGAGTGGATACTCAATTTCAAAGGAAGACGGACCCAGAGTTCCTATCACTATTTTTGCATTAGTAACAACGCTGCAACCGTTGCGAGAGAGAGTCATCAAATGACGTTAGGAAGCACTATCATAAATATTCAAAATTTTATTTATGTGCCCCCCAAACGTTGGTAACAGAAAGATAGCATATGGAACGTTTTTGCGCCCGGTTGGTTCCAAGGCTGTTCATTCCCGAACAACTGGACGTTCGCGTGCAAGTTTGTCCGCAGTCGAGAATAATGTTACAGGAAGAAGATGACAAGTTTCTTTCGAAGGTTGTCACTACTGATGAAACTTGGCTACGTCATTTTGATTTTGAGAGTAAACAGCAAACTTTTAAGTGGAAATCTCCAAGCATCTCAAACACAAACGAAGTCAATTGGTGGCTTGTGGTGGTAAACATTTGGCATTCAGGGTGTGGTGTATTAGTATGTCGTACCAATACTCAGAACTCTTAATGGAGAATACTGTATGGATGTGCTGAAAATCAATCAAGGTCATATCAATCGCTAAAGGTCAAGTCTCAAAGCAAACAGGCTAGATGTTCCACCACGATAATAAACGACCGCATATTGCAATTTGGTTACTGAATTTATCGCAAAAATATAGGTTTATCGTATTCCACAACCTCTCTATAGCTCAAAATTAGCCCCATATGACTTTTTTCTGATCTCCAATGTGAATAAATTCCTTCATGAAAAATGTCTTTATCATCAGAAGCAATTGTGAAATCTGTGAATGTGATTTACAGTGCATATCAAAAATTCTTTTCAAAACATGGCTTTCAGCATGTTCTAAAAATCTTAAATAAATGATATGGCCGACGAACTGCATTCAGTGAAAACTAATTTGAGAAATGGAGTCATAATTTGGAGGATAAGAAAAGCAATACTGTTAAAAAATAACGATGATTAATGCATATTGAACAGTAGTCGTGCATATCTTTTAGTTCTTGCTGTTTGCTAGAATTAAAAATGACAGCGTTTTAAATTCAAGTTTCTCTACAACATGGGAGTTTTTTTAGCCTTCATACATCATTTCAATATAATAAATTAAATACTTATATATGACACGATATTCTGCCACAAAAGTAATGCCTACAGAAACTTACTGTTGGCGTAAGTGATGGTCGATCTGATATTACTAATCATATAAGCGGTTATAAAAAAACTTTTAATAAATGATAACTTACACGATAAATACACGCCTGGCGTATTTATACAGTACATAAGTTTCCTTTCAAAGAAAAAAGAATTTTATACCGGCATTTTACAGACTTCCATGATATATTCAACACTCCATCGGCCACCACTGAAACGCTTTCAGGTGCGACCTAACAAATGATCAACAGTTTTCTGTCCCCTTGTACTATGTGATGAACAGCAACTTTGGTGAAACGAATTGCATTGTATCAATCTGTCCACTCGTAACAACCATTCCTGCATTGAGACGGGTTGTGAAGTTCAACCTCTGTTATTTGTCGACATATCATCTGATCTCATTCTTGGAGAATCGCATCTTGCAAACACCTACGAGCAAAGCGTATACTGTTGAAAACAAATCGTATTCTTAAGGAATCGCGATAGCGTAGTGACGGAGAGAGACTGACATTATCAGGTTCGGAATATGATGCGCCGGACGAAACACAGGGGGTAAAGCGAGGAGACTTGAGAACAATCAAAACACCCTGTGCGTTCAACAACTGGACATTCAAAATAATTAATAATCTACCACAAGTGACACATTTCAAGAGCAGCGCAAAAATGTTTTTTTTATTAATGAGTCGTCGTTATACATCGATGGTAGTCATTGATAATCTGGCGTTGAAGTTTCCCACAGGAAGGAACAAAATTAATGTGCACAGAACAAAAAATAAATGTGCAATTATTGAAGCATAACAGAGCGTAATACAAATTGTAGGTGGTTCACGCTTAATCAAAGAAAACATTGGTACGATTTCTTCTAATTTTGAAGTATTCTGAGAGAGGATCCGCGAAAAGCCCTGTCGCTTTCCTCAGATTTCATCACATCAGTACACTTCTTCCCATTGAAATTATTACAACGAAGTATTTGCTCTGTCTAAAAATAGTTCACACTTGTCCATTGAAAACATCCACAAGGTTCACCACCGGTATACGTATTTTTAAATTAAATATTTACTACTCTTTTCTTGAATCTAGTATAGGTGCAAACACGAGTGTGGCTATTAAATGTAAAACACAATGCATATGTCCACTGTTCTTTATTAACGTACAAATAGTTTCAACGCTTAGGCGTCATCATCAGGTAAAAATTAAAATCTAGATTAATAACAGTGGAAATATACCTTGTGTTCTTCATTTAATGAACATGAACTTCCACAAAGTTGAACCTGGAACAGTTGAATACGAGTGTGGGTGCCTGATGTGGTGCATTTCTTAGTTTGAATACATTATTGGAAATTATGTATTGGTTTCTCCTTTCCCTTCTGCAATAGACACTTAATACAATAAGAGCTTAGTCCTTCCAATAAGGTGAATTCCAGGGACAGCGTTTTCAATGTGTTCCATCTACGGCTATTTAAAAGAGAATTGAAATCCTTCTCTTACGACAACGTGATTCCTGATTCATTGATATTTCTTTTGGCGAAATGGCTTCTGTAATATATTATTCCTGCTCTTAATACCTTAATAATTATGTTTATTTCATTTTTTAAATTAATTTTCAGAGTACATTTTTCTTGATTTGGTCCAGCTCAGTGCTGCCGTTGATGCTCATTGTGTCCAGTCATTTTATTTAACACGTTAGACGTGCGCCTTTTTATTATTTCAGAAATCGTCTTTAATACCTGCACTCCTGTTTTCCATCGTTTCTTATTTCCTTTCACCTTTGCTGTTTTGCTTAAATTGCCCTGATCGCTATTTTTACTTTCTACCGGTTAAGGAGCAAGCGAAAGGCAAATATTATACCAGAGAAGTGAATGGTGATTACTCATTAATCATTTCAGTCGCAACGCTCTCTTTCATGACGGGAATCATATTTCACAAGACTCGTTCTGGCGTTTCATACTTACGAGCTTCTATCAGGTGGTGGTAAAAGGAAGAATTTGTGGAGAGTAATAAAGAGTTAGTGTTCTGGGAGAACTATTCGATCGTTAAAATAGATTATTTTGCCCTAAGTGTTCATCTAAATGATAATCCATGTTTCTTCCAATTGTTCTTGTTCGCATTTCGTAACAATTATTTCTTTATTATTTTTTCAAAGATGAAGAGCCTATGGATGTATCTTTATTCCGCTGAGGATTTCTCGGGTATTGCAGGGAAGCGGTTTAGTTTCCCTCTCAGATATTACATTCCGCTGAGATCACCTTGCTATTTAGCTTGCTAATACCGTTACGAAAGCGAGAGCTTTACTTTACTTTCGCAGGAAATGAGATGTGTTTTTCTCGAATCCGAGCTGGTGGCTACTGTCACATGCTCACAAAAAAAATTGCGAAACTCCGCATAAAAAAACCTCTGCTGTCCATCGTTACGTCTTCCCGACGAACCACGAGGAGAGAATCGATAGAAATCACTTCTCTCTTCCTTCCCTGCAACAGCCCTCACTCCCTTCACTAAGCCTCACCACCACCACCCCCCACCCCCCAGCCCCATATTTTCTCATCCGAGGCCTTGTTTGGGAAGAGGAATATGCTTAGCAAAAAAGTAGCATCCCACTTCGCCTAAACCGCAATTCCAACTCCAGCCGCGCGCCTCCTGTAAGATATTCCGCTCAGGAATAGTATTTTCGTTTTTTTTTCTTAATTTCGATTCGCCTTTCCTCTCTTTTTCTCTCTCTCAATAGTGGAAATCTTTCTCCTTACGTGAAAATTACTAAATCGGTGCGTCTTAACGTATAAGGCAACAAATGCGTCCGAAGCCGGTCGGGTGGCGTTGAAAATACTGCGGGAAGTCGTAAAAGTAGAGGTTCAGAGGAGTTTGGAAAAAAATGGATGGGATATATTTCTGGAAAATTGAAAGATGGGAAAAAGAGATCAAATCACACCGTAGCGTTGGTTGTTCGGGGCAATGCGGTGCGAAAAGGAAGAAAGGCTCGGGTCCGCGAGGCTCTCTATTCGATGAAGAACTGCGCAAACGAGAGACAAATGATTTTCCACCTCACGACTTTCATATTACTCTTGTCGCTGTGGTTGCTGCTGCAAAAAATAAAAGTTTTATTTATTGCCTATTTGCGTTTTTCTCTCAGCGTAATCATATATACCATATTCTTACTTCTTCTGGCCGTTTTTTTTAATGATTATATAAATCGTTGGAAACTGGTGCTGTGTTTTTTCTGTTGATATTCTTTGAATTTGCCGTATCTCCGAATCTGCTTTCCAGTTATATTTTTTTGTGAAATTTAACGGTAGCAATGTAAGTTCAACTTTCTTTAAAATAGTATGCGTTTGTATATTCACATGCAAAAGGAACTGTTTGCTTTTTTTTCGTGTACAGAGTATGCTAAAACCGTACTTTTCCTAGGCCAAAACTAATTAATATATGTATTCTTATCAACTATTCATACTGGATTGCCTTTGGAAATTGATGCTAGGCTGGATTTGAATAGTCGAGCAAGTAAAACATACTAGTTTGGAGATAATTAAATTCCAGCCTTCAACGACGTTTCAGGTTCGTTTTTTTACATTCACTACAATTTTTCCTATGGCTATAACAAATTAAATGTATGAATCGCAAGCGTTCTTAGGGCCACATAAACTGTCTTAAGATGAATTAAAGATAATACCAATCTACTTTCGTCCGAGTTCATTAAATGTTTTTCATTCCTTAATTTTCATCGCTTTGAAATCTGTAAACTACACTGTGGACATATTTGTGAATCAGACCAATATTAATCGCAGCAGAAGCACATTATATTTTGGATATTTTGGCATTGATTTCAAGCTGATGTCCTACTTTATAATGCAAAAAGTAATATTTTAATGAGATTTCTACTTGAGGAGCAGAAACTCAAGTTCACTCGTCAAGAATCTCAAGCAAAAACTCATAAATCATAATACGGTCGTCAGTTCATCCCTTGTCTACTTTTATTGTTGTTCATAGTACAACCAAATTTGAAACAGTTTAAGGTAATCTACATCATATATTTTATTGGCCATGGGTAGCTAGTTCATTTTTCATATACCTATACAAATCCCTGACTTAATGCTTTCTACAGGAACATAAAAGGAAAAGTCTGAAAAGTAAAAAAGCTTTACAAAGTTATGAGAGATGATGAAAGGCGCCCGAAGTAAGGATGTAAAGAAAACACAAATAAAACTTTTTGCATGGAGTGTAGTTTTACATGGCGCTGAAACTTGGTCGTTGAAGAAAAATAATATGCGTAGATTGTAAACCTTTGAAATATGAGTGTAGAAAAGAATAGAGTAAATAAAATTGATGGAAAGGAAATCAAGCGATGAAACTTTAGGCGTACGAGTGGTGAGAAATTTCTGGTCAGCAAAGTCGTTGGAGGTGGCTATTCGGAAAGTTTCCACGGATCGTCCAGTTTTCCACGGGTCTTCCAGCGGATTGAAAAATAACCAACTGGAGGCTTAGTATTCAAAAGGTTCGGGAGTATTTTGAACAGACCTCATATTAGGGCTTGATAGGTGGTATTGGAATACATTTGTAAAAGATAGAGGATCCTGAGAAGCAATGAAATGCTCATGGCAGTGAATGGGGGAAACCAGGAAGAGGTAGGAAAGGAATATGCATTTTGAATGGAGATGAAGGTGGTAGAAAATACGCAGAGATATAATTAATGAGTCATTTTAATATGTAGGTTTGGGTTTAAGGAAATTTTATGCAATTTTTTCAGGACTTATAACCGGAGTAGGAGTGGTGTGTAATGCTGCATTCCATCATAAACCTACACTAAGTACACTATTACTACTAACCTTAAGAAATTGTCATTCATACTCTTACTGAATTATTGAATGAAAATTGTTACGATATAAGATGTCAAAAATTGATCATTCTCTTCGAGATGTTTAGTCAATATATGATGCTACATTTTATAACCGCAGGTGCAACTAGCATTTTTTTGGGGAAAGGGGTTTGAAAACTTTGTAGGGGAGAACTAATTATTGCTTTTACTTCATTTTTTTCTCTATAATCTGGAATTTTTTTTCTGTGAGAGCGTGAAGGAACGGTGACTCCAAAATTATGTGGAGTCATTTACGTAGGCATAGGTGTAAATATAATAAGGGTAGTTTCATAAAATAAACCTCGCGTATAATTCTACGTTCCTCCTTTTTCGTAGAGACAAATTCCCGCCTACGATTATTTCATGGTTATACTATATTCTAATAAAGTAAGGCTCGTGTAAGCACATCCTCTCTGAAATGCATATATATATATATATATATATATATATATATATATATATATATATATATATATATATATATATATATATGGCTTATCTACAGAAGCAGTCAACATAAACTGAAGCTACAGCAACATCAGTTTTAGTGAGATTATTTGTAAGAAAATTCCCATTTTCCTTTTTCGCAAGAGATACAATAATTATGAGAATTGAACAAATTTTCCCTTTATCATTTTACCTCGGTGTACGAATCGGTAGAAATCTGTTGAATAAATCCAATTTATTCGAAAAAAAACCCTCGCTTCCTTTGGAAAGAATGTGCCAAAACATATACTCCGATTTATTCTTCATCACGGTAGAAGTTCTTAAATCTCCAGGGTCTTTGGACGAATCTTTTCGTCCAATTAAAGTGCTCCTGATGATGCACAGAGGCTGGGAGGGAGGGGTAAACGGAACATCAGTCACGCCGCGAACTCGTTGCTCCATGGGGTTCAAAAGCTAATTTTCACCGTCCCTTAAATCTTCGAATGAAAAAGTGCCAAGACCCGAGACGGCCGCCTCGTGAAATCCCATAATTACGGGCCCCATTAGGCCTCGACCTCATCCCCGAACGACATTTCGGCCTCCAAAATAATTCCCAGTCCTTCCACTCTGTAAAAACCTTCATGCTTTCCTCAGGCCCGACTCTGATTCTCACTGGACATCCTTGAAAACGCACATCTCTTTGTTTTACTTCCGCTTCTCGGCGGGCATTTTTATATTTTTTCGGCAACGTTGAGTTTTTTGAAAACTCCGCGCACCGAAGAACACGAGGCTGTCCGTTTTCCCATTCCCGTCCCATTTTGTTTCCTTCCGTAATAAGGATTCATGTTGCATTCCGTCTACAAGTTGTTTGTGGTGTAAAATAGCATGCAATAATTTGATGATGGAGGAATAATAATATTTCAACTTATCCAATACTTATTATAAACGGAAAACGTAAGGATAAATACTATAGCAAAATTAAAAACCTTTTTGTAACATGGATATTTGATTAAAATACATTCAATAACAATAAGGTACTCTAAAATGATTACATATCTCGCAGTATGATTCTAAAACGTTTGAATTTTGGTTTTTCAACCAATAGCATTCTATGCTAGATTCCTTTATTTAGAAACACTACCTTTTTTTTCTTTGGTTCATATAATTTCTCAGTATTCTTCCGCAAACATGTCAATTAGTATTGACGGGGTGAGCTGTATTTCTGTTCGATCCCGTTAAAAATATATCATTGCTCATGCATATATATTTTAACTGCGCCACATGATGATCATTTAAGAGAAAAGAAATTCCTGTAGATCGCTTTCGACATTTTAATTTCCGCTGTTGACCGCATTGGGCATGAATACCGGAAAGTGAAGGAAAAGATGGGATGAAGTAAGGAGGGTGGCCCTTGGCCACCCTCCTTACTTCATCCCATCGCCCACACCTTTTAACTTCTTTTCGATCGGACGCCGTGAAGATTGGTAGCAATGAATAACCGGAGGAAGGGAGAAAGCGGCAAAAGACGAAGAATGGAAATGATTAATCACGGGAAATCACTATGAACCGATACATAGTTCGAGCCGAATTTCTCCATAAATCACGATAGCCTCTCTTGCTTGCAGGTCGCGATAAACCTAACGATTTTCACCAAGTGGAAAACGTGGTAATATTTTACCTAAAAAGATTAATCTAGAATGGCTATAATTTTTCGATTTCGATCGTGATAAAGCTCGTGGATTCTACAAAAGCGCAGCACGTTTCCCACCTGTGTGGATGAAAAGACCTAAAATCAAGCCTTGGGAAGATTTTTGTACACTAGATTAGGTTTTCTCCGTGCATAAAGCTTAATGCCCAAGAGTGATTTTCATGGTTGTGAAACTATAATTGCGGAAAATCAGTATCAGCGCTGCGAAAGGCAGAGAAGCGTGAAGGTTCTATGAACGACATACCGGGTAAATATTCCTAATGAGGAAAATTTTACCGAGTATAGAAATGAAGAGCTTAAGAAATAAAATTGTATGTGCCGCATGAAGCTCTTCTGATTGATTGTAAGCTTCTTTAAAAATCTCTAATGATGCTCATATCTTTTGAAATTTCTATATTTTCACTAATAGTTATAATAATAGCAGTAAAAAATATTGATTAATTCTATTTTAAGACGTCTCATTTGATCATGTAGTCCGAGAGTCAGAAACGTGTGTCAAAATACACATAATTTTGTTTAACAGGCATTCGTTCGGGAGAAAGCTCATTTCCAACCAAAGTTCATTTCTTCACTCACTTAATTTTAAGCAATCAAAGGGTCCACATAAATAAAACGCTTTTTAAAGTGTGTGTTTTTCGCGCTCTTTGCGTGAGTTTCATCGATATGTATTTTCGACTGTCTTCATCCGTCTCTGTCCACACGAGGAGAAACAACCAGAGAGGTGTGTAATTTCGGAGGTGGAAGGATAACTTCATTATTTGTTCACGGCTTGTAATCACAATTATCTCGTTTTCCAATTCGGTTCCGAAAGCACAATAAAAAAAACCGAGACAATGAAAGCAAGGAAGAGGGGTTATCCCATATTCTGTGGAGGCCACTCACTTCCTCTCCCGGTGCATGAAGGGAGATTCGAGAGTTTAAAGGGAGTCTGCCGCCTCCAAATCTTTCCCCAATCATCCCCCATTACCCGCGTGATTTCCTCCGGCCTCTTAATCCGATTTTCCTTCACGGGCACGGTGCAGGGTTGCCAGCAGACAAAGGTTTTGATTCCTCAGTTTATCTAGGCCATACGTAGGCAATTTCTAGAAATGCTACTGAACTGAAAATTATCATATCATGTAATCTGCAAAACGTTTATCCGGGAATTTAAAAAAAAATCTGAGCAGGACATTTCATCATAATTGAATATATTTTTAGAGTAAGTTTGAAGGAAGTTAGCACTCACTAAACCCCTCCCTACATGAAAATTTTAGTTGCTTTTCACGTAATAGTTCGATTTGTATTTTTATCCAATACTCTTTTATCTTTACTACGATGTGCATGCGAGCTCTTGATAATTATTTGAGAATATTAAGAATCCCAATTAAAGGTAGTATAATTATATCTTCACCTTTGAATAGGAAAACTGGGCCACAGTGTACTTTTTGAGGGATATAGTATGGAAAAATAATGTGATATCAATATTCATTTGTGAATTTGCATATTGTATTGCTTAGATCATTGAGGCAAAAGTTATAAAAAAATTAATGAAATTTTGAGTAATTGTACTCACTGCGAGAAAAAGACACTGAAATAGGTAGACATATTCATGCACAGGAAATTTCTATTCGTTCTCATTTACCCTGAATCTTTTAAAGAAACACCAGAGAAAATCTGATGCATTTTGAAGCACCAACATCACAACTTTCTAAAAATATATGCATACATGTATCCCGCGACGTTTTAAAAAAATATCATGGTGCCGTATCCCACTTGGCTTCCTCATGGAATAGTTCCCGTTATTTAGTTAATCAAAGTGAAAACGACAATTCAGTCCATTGCCCACTTTTTCTGACCTCTTTGAATTTCCCTCAGCAACCTCCTCCCTTCACCTGCCATTTTTGTGGAACTTTCGTTTGGACCCATATTCTGAAAATTACAATGGGAGCCCACGAACAACTGTAACTTCTTGAAATTTTTAAGCGTGCAGAATTTAATTTGCTTAAATCGATGTTCTCCGATTGAATTTTGCTTCTGATGTTTTGCCGCTCTTATTAATAACCTTCCGGACCCGAAATTGTATTTTTTACCACCCTAATTTAATCCATGAAATTATAAAAGAATGAAGAATCGTTCAATAGAGAATTTCAATATGGTATGAGTAAAACGAATTGTATAACCATAAGTCTAATTATTGTCAGGAGAGTCAAGCACATGTATTGTTGTGCACTTTTAAAGGATAGAATATGCTGGCATTTATTTGCAAGTTGAAGAAAACTTTCGATGAACTTGAGAAAGATATTTTTCCCACGGAAAGCGGTACGGAGAAAGTAAAATTCCGTTCATGCACAAATGGATTCAAGGCTATATGTAGATTTTCATGAACGTATTCCATTAAATTGACGAGCATGAGTCCGTTTTTTAAGCTAAAAGTCAATTTATGAAACCCTGTAGGTTTCTCGAGTGGGGCCACACGCAAATAATTCTCCAGGACTTCACGTCTGCTTTTTCGGTAATGCATGATCAGTAATGCTACATTTAAAAAAATGTTTTATTTTCAGAGGACTTTAAACTTGAATTCTAACTTTGAGAATCGAGCACTTCGTCACTAAAGTGTCACATTTATATCGGTTGCAGCAGGGGGATGAATTTTGTGCATGCCAAGTGGCATAATTTAGAGTAAAAACATCAGTGGAATCGTGATGGTAATGAATCCATAAGGAAGGAACCATCCCTAAGGGTTCCATCATTGTTCCCGAATTCCACGAGGATTCTTTGCGATTCGGGGAGGGTTTGGCAACCTTGTGCAAACGTCATACCTCCACCCTTTCTCCTCTTCCCCCACTGCCACCCCCGGTCGTTCCACCCCGGCTTGTGACCGCTTTATCAACTCCGAAAATGTACCCCGGCCCACGTGACGGGCGCCGGGGCGACTAAGGGGGAGGGTTCCAGTGTGGTCGGAGGGGGTCACCCGACCACAGCCACGCTCGTCAACCGCGACACACCTTCGCCTCCCACAGGTGGAGGGGGGCGTGCCACAGAGACAAGCCACCCCTTGGCACCATCTTCCTTGGTTAGCGGCATATTCAGGGGAAAGGGAGTGAGAGCCGCTGTTCGATGAATTCAGGATTTTCACGTTCTCCGTGGTCTTCCACGGAGACAAAATTTGGGCACGTTCTCTCATTTCCAAAAGTATGTTGACAGTCATCCCCGATCCGAGAACGTAATTGAACTGCCATAAAATCCAATGCATTCAATCAATTTAACTTGTAAACCCATAGTTTTACATCCTTCTGATAGTGGGGAGTGAGAGAATTGGGGAAGTGGGAAGGTAGAACCATCATTGGTCTAAAGTTAACATCGAGATACACTGAAAATTTCCGCCTCAACCGAGATTCGAACCCGGGTCCTGGGTATGGAAAGCCAGTCCACTGGCCGCTGAATAAACTCGATCTAACTATAAGAAAAGACATTGCGTGAATGTAGATTTCAAAATAAATTGATGGAATGTCAGTTTGATTTGAACGTATGATCCTGAGGTTTTGATGATAATCGAAATGTTCATTTATTTACCGAAAATTTATTTTTTTCCCCATTGCGGTTCCAGTTATTCGCCGTAATTATCACAGAGACCCATGATGTGATGCTAAAGCGCTGGTAATGTACATCGACAATGGCGATAAGTCGCTGAAACCGCAATCTTAGAAAAGTAAAAAATGAGCTTTAAAAGAGTAATTGCCTTCTTGTTATACTGCTGGAGGTTTTTTGCCAATATAGGTAATGATGTGGAGTCGTTGAAACCGCAGTCGGCGAGGGTTTAATTCGTGAGGTAAATTATCCAATAATTCATTCGCCATGCTAACATCCGACAATGTTTCCGATATTTTTACACCACACTTAATACAGAGGCTGAAGTTAGCACAAGGACCACAGTACTTACAAGGAAAGATTATCTCTTAAATAAAAAAAAGAAATTAAAAAAAACAGGGAGCTTCTGAGTATAAAATTGAAGAAAGATAGTGGAAGGAAGGAAAGATTATGGATTTTCATAATCGTAGTCAGGTTGTTTCGAAAAATTCCAGGCTTATTTGGTCGTCTTTCTAAATTTTTAGCGTACATTCTTGTGATCCACTTAGTCCCAAACTCAACACGAAGGTTTTTGCATACTAATTTCTTATTTGCATTCTCCAATTCGTTGACTGTCGTTCTTATCTTTTATTCACGGAGTCGTACTTCGAATAGGTTAGTCTTTCATCGTTCACCTTCCGAATTAGTATTTCAAATTGTATTAGGTCCGAAAATTATAACCACAGATTTCAACTTGAGGGTCCTTCTGGACAAATTTCAGTACAACTCTCTTAGTAATAGCAAAATCATTGAATTAAGTCGGGAGGAGTTATTTCTCCTTGAAGCTGATGGTGACCAAGAAAGTTATGATGTGTGCAGAAGAGATGCGTAGAAAGCTACTTGGCTTAGCTTTAGCTGGAAATATCCAGAGGCTTCAACAGGATTTGGATTCGTGACCCAATAACGGATATCTTAAAGTCGACACTCTTCTCGATTAATTGAAAATAATTGCTATATCTGATATACTGTTATGACCCTGTAACATGGTCCAAATTCCCTTGCAGTTTACATTAATATAATGACTTTAAGAGGAATTTGTAATGAAATGATAGGTCACTTGTTCAAAACTTTCTTGCAGGAAAGGGTTCAGGCTATTTTCCGCTAGGGGTAGCGACTTAAAACAACGAATCAGCTCTCAAAATCATCTTACAAACGCGTATGAATAGAAGCTAGGGTAAAGAGGGGAATACAAATATTTTAACCTCGACAGAGAAGGAGGAATACAATCTTACAGCAGTAAGAATAATCCATAACTTTTAAAATAATCCCTTCCGAGTTGTCCATATGCGATTTTCTATCTACTGTGTGGCGTGAAAGAACGCCTAGAGATGAGTTACACGAGAGTCGGAGCTGTTGGGAAATTCGGCCCGTTTGTTACGGCCTCCTCAATGCACCGGCCGTTGGAGGTGTTTTGGTGAAAAAAAGGGCACAAGATTGAAATCCGTCCATTCCGAAAACGTGGCCTCCGGAATCCTCCCGATTCCAGCTCCTTGCTTCAGTGTCTTCCCGCGTTGGGTCACATCCTTCCCTTTGGCCATCCCCATTCCACCCCTCTCTCATGCTTCCGATCTTTGTTTCGGGCTGGCACACTCCTACTCCCTCCTCCCCAGTTTCCTCATCCGTGCCTACAACTCCTCCTCGGTCGGACCTCGTCGTCCCGCTTACTATTCTCGCGGTCTGATCCCCTATGCCATTTACATTTACACACACGAAGTATATCCCCAGAGCGTGGCAGGGAAAGGCATTTATGCACAGTCGACTCCCGAGTCGACTTGACATAAATATCCATTGCACACAAGTGGTTTAAATATATGCATGCGTTGTAACTGCTTGATCCGCCGCAGGAGCATGTGCCTGGTGGTGCTTAGGCATAATCGGAGAAAAGAAATAAAGGCTGCAGTTAACTTAAGTAAACCAATAATATTTTCTTTCTTTCGGATCGTGTTTTGTTCAAAAAAGGAAATAGGGAAAAACGTTTCCTTGCTGTCACAGATTCGGCATTCGGCTTTCGCTTCGTCATCCAAAGCTTCAAACTTTTGGTGCACTGCATTTCATATATAATTCATCTACATTCACACAATACACCGCAAGCCGCCGCAAAGGCGTGTGGCGGGGGATTTTGCATGAGATGGATGTGAGAGAGGTGGGTCGGTAATTACTCGGATATTCTCTGTCACCTTTTTTTAAATAATGGAGTGGTATTGGCTATTTTACAGGTTTTGGGCACTGCGCGATCGTTTAGGGATTTAGTAAATGTTATTTCCATGAAAGAGTTATTTCTATGGCCATCGTATTGCATACACGAGCAGGGATTTAATCATATCGCTATTGAATTTGTGCATTTTCGATAAGTACCTTTGCAACAAGTTTAATCTAGGCATTATTATTCGTGAGTTTGTTAAGCCTATCTCAAACTTCGTAACAATCAAGTGCGTTCGTACAGAAGATACCCGTAAATCGATCAAGAAAATTCGTAAAGGCGAATTTTATTACGAAAAACAAATTTGCACTTTTACACTGATTTATTGTAACACACAATGAATTATATCCTATTATTTTGCGTTTCTTTCTAACCTTGTATTAATTTTATCTTTAGGTGCATTTTATGTGCGAATTAGGTTAGTTCTTGAACCAATGTATTCTGCGATGAGTTGTAAATTTTCGAAGACGTGACTTTCAATGTAATGTTTAATCGAAATTAAATAGCTTGTTCCTTGCAATTTTCGTTCCAGTCCATTTATAATATCCCAAGTACAAATTTTAGTATTCTTTTGTATTCCATAGTATCATAGGCAGAAAATGATCGAAAAAATATTTGTTTTACCCTTTTCACTTCAAGCACAATCCCTCATCTTGTCCGTTCACGTTTTTCTGGATAGGGAAAGGCTAGCAGTAAATCATACCGATGACGGAGAGGGGCAGTTCAACGATAAGTGCCCAGATGCACGGCGCTAATGGAGGGAGATCAGAGGGAAGTTGAGTTCGGATGTCGCAACTGTGCGATGGTTTTTCCCAGGGAGAAAGACTTGTATTGGGTGACTTCCGGAGCGCCTATGGCAAGAATTATCCCGTTAAGTTGGTAGCTGTCAGCAAAACAGCAGTAATAAGGAACAGCGCTGGTAACACAAGGTTAAACGAAAACGCTCCAGTGTTTCCGTTACCGCTAGCTGCCTTGGTTATATTGCTCTATTAATGTTGATTTAAAAATTTAAAGAGCCATTAATTTCTATTGTTCGTTTCACAGCTGATAGCTGCTTTTCACAGAATTCCGTGAAAATTGCTAATCACTCGAAAATTGGACTGACCGGAGCATATTTTAAAGATCTCTCTGGAGCAGGGAGATGTTGATTATGCGCACCAGCATTCGAAGGTATGCGTGCTAAACCGTTTCGACCTGCAAACGCGAATCATTGTGCCGTTAGGTCGGTGACTAACGTGGAAAAAGAGTAAGGAGAGTTTTTG
Organism: Hetaerina americana; assembly: GCF_022747635.1. Classification (NCBI taxonomy): domain Eukaryota; kingdom Metazoa; phylum Arthropoda; class Insecta; order Odonata; family Calopterygidae; genus Hetaerina; species Hetaerina americana. Next base: position 68,060,190 of record NW_027286985.1, on the reverse strand, counting down.
TTTTGAATCCTCAACGAAATGAAGTAAGGAAATACAATCAATTTTCCGTGTAACTTAACTTCTCTGGCCTATGTATACATATATTTCCTAAAAGCTGTCTGTATGTTTTGAATTCTGAATTATTGTCGGTCACTCTAGCTAGTTAAGTTCCGCGTCTCCAGTGCTGGTTGCCGCCACAAAAAGAATAAATTTTCCCTCGGTCGGACCCAGTTTATTTAGTGGGTAGCTTGCTCGTATAATCCGCCGGTCTCCAGTTTGACCCAGTCTCCAGCGCGTTGATGCATACTGTGCAATGGTTTTCATGGCGCTTATTTTATGATGCAAAACGATCTGAGATTTTGGAAACTTTTTAGCAAACCGGAATTGGGAAAATGCCTATTAAGATATCTCAAGTGATAACTGCAAGATCTTAGCCATCCGGGAAATATTAAATCCAAATCTTGCTCTAAAAAGAAACGAATAAATCAAAAAACCGGAGTTATCCATTCTTTAAATCGTATGCCAGCTCTTGAAAAATCTTTTACTCTTGCTTTTTTCCTCTAATTATTTCCCCCGAATTTTCATCCACTAAAAATAATTTAGAAATGAGTCGATGCATTTCTTAGTTATATCTAATATGGCTATATCAACACTAATATTTTGTTAAACCTCGAACTGTGATACTTAAATTTATTTTGTTAATTTGAGATGAAAAATTTTGTCAAATTCAAATTCATTCTCCTCTTCTGTTTAACTTTGATCAAGTAAACTTGGTCAATTTAGGACTTATGCCTTTAATTTCACCTAGTATTTTTCTCAAATATAGGTAGGCCTGCTCGAATATCGAAAACCTAGCTCCTTGCGAATGATTTATCCACACATTCGACGAACTAGACTGCAAGCAATCCTTCACTCGAGTTGATATTTGATGTAGCATGCAAATGTATAATGATCTGGACTCAAATTTAATCGTTTGTATTCTATCCTATCGGTCCACCCGTTCGACTGTTAATAAGAAAAGATCAATCGCTCACTCATTGTCGTCATCCCGGACGCGTGCAAAAATCGGAGAGGAAACGGAATGAGACGAGGGAGATCAAGGAAGTGTTTGGGGCTGACGGCGGTTAGGGGAGACGGAAAAAACGCAGTAGAATCAAGGTGACGGTGGGAGAAAAGGACGAACACGGGGGAGCGCTAGGTGGGGAGGAGAGAGAGAGAGAGATGTGAGAGGAAAGGGAGAGTGGATTTTGGACTGAAAGAGGTGGGTTGGAGAGAGAGAGAGAGAAAGATGGTATTTTTTTCTTCCCTGTTGATGGGAGGGAGGGAGGAGAGTATTGGAGTGGGGAGGATTTATAAAGTATGGGGCGGGGAGAGGGGTTGGCGGGGTGTGTGGTTGCCCGTCCGGTCTGCTCCCGGCTCAGCGATCCGTGGAGCAGCCACCACCCCACCCCCATCCCCCTTCTCCTTTCACCCTTCCCTCCTCCGTGCAGCTCCCCCTTTCCCTCTCTCCTTCAACCTCCCTCGTTCCGCCCCCTCCACCCACGGACCCCCTTCCACACTCCTCTCCTCCGCCCCCCTCCCTCCAGACCCGGAGAACCCCGCGCGGTCCTCTCCCGCCCGTTCCGAGAGCTCCCCCTCAGATACTCCCGAGGCCTCCGCGGAGGCAGCCCACGATTCTCCTCGTGCCAACCCATTCCTCCCGGCGCCTCGGCGGTCTTCGTGTTTTTCGACACCACCGCCCCCCCGCCCTCTCTCTCTCCCACTCACCTTATCCTCCTCTTGTGTTTGTGACCAAGGGACTGACTGCTCCTCGCGAAGTTTTTGGTGTGCCCGTTTCGGAAGGAAGCGTGTTACTCTTTTGTTTTTTTTTGCTGGTTTATTGTTCTCGCCCCGTCCCGTCCTTCGAGGAGGGGGAAGGGAGACGCATCTCAGGAGCGGAAGAGCTGAGATAACCCGTGGTCGTAGTGGTGAAACGTCGTGAAGGGGACGATTTTGTTCCATCCATCTCCCCCGTGAACGCCGACTGAGTACGCGAGTTATTGTGGGAGATTCGGAGCCGCCGCCTAAATTGCCTTCGGTGGATTTTCCTGGCCACAAACAGAGTCGTTGCGCAAGGCAAGGAAAATAGTTATATTTTTTTGCAAATATTTAAAAAAAAACAGAAAAGGGAGTGTCGGGGTTGGAATATTCCACCCCGCGTCACTGTTTATATATAAATAAGGAAGTAGTCGGGGTTGGGGGAAGAGGGGAAGACCTGTGTTTTGGAGTGTGTGATCGTCAATTATTTCCCGCTCCCGCTTCTGCTTTAGCTGCCCGCCGACGCTGATGTTGTATGTTGCTGTTGTTGCATAATCCATGATATGAAATGCGGTGTGGTCGGGCTTCGGGGGTGCATACATGATCGAGTGGTGTCTTGATGGTGTTGGTCCGTGGGTTTCCCGGCTGCCCCCTGCCCCCTCCTCCCTCGCCCTCCACCTCGGCCGCCTCCGCTTCCCCGCCCCCGAGGCCCAGGCGCCGTCGGAGGCGGCGGGCCAACTCCCAGCGCCCTCCGAGGGCCTCCACCACCGCCTCTGCCGCCGCCGCCGCTGCTTCTTCTCAATCTAACCACCGATCCTTCTGTTCTTCGTCCACACAGGTGCCGGGGAGCGAGGCCGCCGGAGAACCGATCGAAGGTGAGTCGAAAAATAAAAATGAGAAACTAATGAGCAGGAGGAAATGCACCCTTTTTATTTCCTTCGCATTTTTCTTCACTTACGATGCCCTTCTTTGTTTTTTTACCCTCCAGCTTCATTTTTTCACTTCACGTTTTCGCCTTTTTACGAGTATTAATCTCTCTTTCTCTATCTCTCCATCCATCCCGCCAATCATCTCGACATTGGTGATTACTGCATGCCTTCTGTCTTGAGTTTTTTAATCACGGCCATCAGCAGCCACCGCCACTCATTCGATTTTAAAAGGTTTCTTTCTCTCTCTCCTCCTCTTCAATCCATTCCCCAAATCCTTTTCTAAATATCCCTTTCCACCTTCTGCTATCTTCTGTTGTTTCCGTCGTAATCAGAGACGCGCATGCCTTTGGTGTCTGAAATTTGGTTTTGTTTCCGAGCTAATTGGACGAGTTATTGGTTCTCATTCTTTTGAATCAAAACGTCTATTTTGGCTGGCTTTCATGTCCTCCGTAATTATGCACTCAGTAATGAGATGTCAGAGGGCCTTGAAATAAGCCATTCTGCTTATGGGTGAACGAAATTTGCAAATTTTGGACACACCCCACTGCATGTGCATGAAATCGTGATAATATCTCTCTTGTATGCTAGTGCATTATGTATTTTTTTGACCTTTACAAGCTTAAGAATGTGTGCCTCAAATATTGCCATTCGTCTTTTAGTTTGCATTGCAAATGGCCTCCGTAAATGACTCATACGCGGTAGCACAAATTTGTTATATTGTTTGTTTGCTTTTAGAGTGACTCAATAGGAAGTAAGAAAAAAAGCCAATAGGAGAAGTAGTGTACTCGTACATTCTTACAGTGCCAAGGATGAGTAGAAGTCCTTGTATTACAGTGATCAGGTGCAACACCTCTCCTTCCAGTGTTCGGGTGAAATGGTAGAGCATTGGTAAAAATTATGTGGAAATGTGGGAGAGGGATTATATGCATTCCTTTTATGAGGATTCCTATGCAAAGTTTTCTTCAAGGACGTCAGTCATTTCTCTTGGCTTTCAATAACCAACAGGCTATTTTGATACTATAGATTTAGGCCTTTCCGAAGCCGTAATCGTCTTCAAAACCAGGATTCCTTTTCTGTGTGCTCAGGTTCGTACATTTATTGGATCGGTTCCAACTTCACTTGCGTGTTGCTCCACCGCCGACATCAATTTTTTTTCAGTTTTTCCTTTTGGAAACTTTTACCAAGTCGTCGTTTTGCGCTCTCAGTTTCTGCGCAGCAGTCTTAGGGAGTAGCCTTTGATTCTGCCACCTCTTCGGGATGTTGCATTCGCTTCCAGAATTCGGGTCTAGCTTGGGTTTGCTCTTCATCGCCTAAGTAACTCACCTTCCACCAGCAAACCGTTTCGAATTCTCAGTGATGATAATGTTTATCGCGGCGAGAGGAGTTTCTGGATGCAGGGGCATACACTAATGACCGTAGATATTAAGAAATCTGGACAATATCACGAAATTTTTATGACTTAATGTCGTTCTTCATGATGGCGGGGGCATTGAAGACCAAATACAACGTCAAAAGTTGTCTTTTTTTAAGTCTCTCTTTGCATTTACGGTTTTCCTTTGTCGTGTTTGCTCTCAGGAAAAAAGTTCAATGAAGAAGACACCTGAGATGACATTCACGGTGTTCACTCGTACCATTTCAATAATTTCTGCCAAATTTAAGATCACGATGCGTTCCACGGAGGCGGCTATTATGCTATTTATGCATAAAGTAGAATAAGGAGGGGTGGAGAGGGGGGATGGCGCAATACAGATCCGTCAACTCGAGTTATTGGAGCAGTAATACAATGCAAGGTCATTTTAATCATGAGCGTTATTCGCACACCTTTCCGAGCGTGCTGGTGGCACTCTCGCACATACACAAGCTGAGGCCACCCCGCATCCACATCCATTCCTTTTCCTCTCTCTCTCTCTCTTTCTGTAATAGGAAAAATAAATTTTGTACTCCCTTCCCTGCTTTCTGCCCTTTAAAGAACTATTACGCGCGTGCCCATGTTTTATCACCCCAGTCTCTCTAATTCCCATAACCGGGGGGGTGGAGGAGTAGGGACGAGCATTCGATGCTCTGATCCTCCTCCCCCGCCCCACTCGCTTACTAAACTCACCCGAGATCGAGAAAAATGGCAAAAGTAGGCAAGTGCTGTTACGCTCCTAATGGCATTACGAATTGATCCATGATAATCTGTACCTTAGTTTCTGCACCAAGCAATGCCCCGGGGACATATCCTTCCCGAACGAAAGTGATCTTGTGATCAAAAAGACATCCGGATCAAGAGGTTAAGCCGTGAAGTGTGTTGCTTCATTTTGTCGTAGACGTGACCTCGGCCATTTATGCCATAATGTTAGTGGTTAAATTGTGTTATGCAGCGTAAACATATTTTCTCTCTTATTAAATGATCGGCCTTGATTTATTATGCCTTCCATGTTACTGGGAGCTCGCAAGGCGATATGAGAAGCAACCCTTCCATGCGTGCTGCATCGTCAGTTCTGCTTATGCACATTCAATCCGGATCGCATATTATAAGGTAAAAACTGTGGTCTATTTTTTTTCTAAATAAACGGACCTCTTCGTTGACCCATGAGAATTTCTATTTCTCTTGGACACAAGCGATATCGAAAGCAACTTCTGCATGGGCATGCATCTTCCATCATCTCACACGGTCTTCTAATCTTTCTCCTTAGGTATTCCTTAAAATTCCGGTTTGGTGAATGAATGCGTTGAGAACATGGCTCAGACGAAACGGATGCGGCCTCTTAAGTCGTAATAACCAACACTTCATCTTACATATTTGACGGTTTATCACCAAGGGAGTCATAATCCTTGGTGATTTACTTGGCCCATCTGTTGTATGGTCCCAGAGAGCTTTTCCATTTGACAATATACTACTGAAATATATTAATCATTTGATAAAGAAATGTTCTGATTGATCATTCGGTAGCAAAAGTATTAAGTATACATGTGGGCCTTAGATCAAATATGTAGTATTATTTATCTTAGTTTTTGAAGCGTGAATATTTTGCGAATATTTTTTAATTTATTTTTTTAATCCGATGGCAAGTATTTAGATTTGACCCCATATTACTGTTTACTTAATTTATTGCGCGCTTTGTCTCAGATTTTAACCGCTTGAAGAGGTCTTTAGCTAAAACTAGCTATAATAGCATAACATATATAATATAAAATTTGCACCTGAAGACGATTGGGGGCGAATGATGTTGGAGCACATAAAAATTTACACTAGATGGCCATAATCCCAGTTTTCGATCCATTCCACGCAACAAAGTCTTCAAAGAAATCTAGTTTTAGGCTGCTGGCAGCTGACTATACCATTGTTCCTTTTTTCCACCAAAATACAAGTTTAAAATCATTATTTGAAGTTATTCACAGATTATATCCCATTGGTATCCTCATTTTTTTCTCTCTCAAGGAATGATAGTCCTCAAATATCATTCATTTGAACTTTCGACAGTATTTCATTTTTGAAGTTATGATACTTTCTTTCTTCACACTTCTTATCATAATACATATATTTTGTTTGAAATAGTTGCCCGTTTAATTATTAATTCAAAATTTTAAAACATGTATATACATCCCCTGTAAGTACATACTTATATCTACACCAACCCCTGTAGTGAACGTTTATTTAAATGATGTGTTCATATGTATATTTAAATGATGAAAGTCTCATATTACTCGTGAGCAGAAATAAACCTGTTTTATTGGCATCGTACAGTTTAACGTTCCTAAGTGTAGAAATGCATCTTGTTGGGAATATGCCTTCATTAAACATAGTAGGTTACCTTATTTCAAAGCATACATGAATTTCATTGTCTGAAATGAAATAGATAATCTCTCTCCCATGCCGTTGGATACAGCGTAGCCGACGTGTAATAATTCCGAAGAGAGTCGACGTGTATGTAATCATCCCGAAGAGATGCCACTTCGAAGTGGCCCGGCGCAAAGGGCATCTGGTGGCCTTGCGTCCTCCTGGAGCACATCCTCCGAATCCGTTGCGTCGTAAAAGTTTCAGCCGCTCTGCTCTCTCCCTTTGCGTCTCGGCACAAAGCTTTACGGAACTAAACCGAAGAGCCACAGGAGATGCTTGCTAGGAATCAACTTCCAGCGGTGTCCCGCGGTGGGATCTCGCTCATTCCCTTCCCAACCTCCTCCTCCACCACCCGCGGGTCGCTCTAGGACGCTAAATGCTCTCCATGCCTCCCTCCTCCCCCCATCCTGTGGTAACGGGACACTTTGCAAGTCAAAGGAGGAGGATCCCAGGCCGGAGAGAAATGGGCGTGGTTGCGGGAGAGCTAAGAGAGTCAGAGCGCGTGAACCGGGTGTTGCCGCGATCTCCCTCGAGTGGAGTGTGTTTTGTTTGCGTGCGTGTTGAGCGGGAGATTGGTGAAGATCACCAGGACGGTGCGAGGTGTGAGCTCTTCAACCGAACGAGTTTTAAAAGAGGCCTCGTGTGCCTTCCGTGTGTGTTACATGGGGCTCACGTCAATCCGGCATTTGCCGGATTCGTCTCGGGTATGAATCCGGAATCTTTTCTCCTGCATTCACTCCACACACTAGGTGCTCCTCTTGCAGACCGTGCAATTGATCGTTATCTCGTTATTTTTCATTAGTTGTGATCGTAAAGTCTTCCTGTGGGTAGTTGATGAATGAGACTACGGGAAATACCTAAGCTGCTTTCAAATTTAGGGAAAAAACGAGTGTCAACACAAATGGTGCTTCTTTCAAATGTATTCAAAGTTTTGGGAAAAGTAATAAAATGGCCTTAAGGTTTTTTTGGGATTGTAAAGTTTTATGAGTATATTTTATCTAAGTATAAACTAGTGGTCGCTGCATCGTCCGAAACTGAGGCATAAGATCCACAAATCTGGAACAATTTCGTGTTTAGTACAGTGGATAGGGATTCTGTTGTCACGTGGTGGATGCCACTAGTTATCAACGTTTTTGGGATCGATAGTGCGACTCTACCTCTTTTGCCGAAGTCTAATCGCTACGAACTTCGCCTTCCGAGAACGCTGGGTGGCTAAGTTACCTTCCACTGTCTCTCAATCTCTCATTCGCGTCTGCGGAATTACGCATTCATTTGTTCGCGAGCGAGCATAAGTTGGGTTTTGCCCTACAATGCCCTGGTAGTTCCTTTGCGGGCGTTACGTCATGTTCTCATTTTTGCAAGAGGACGTCATCGCCGCAAGCGCTCCGTACGAGTTACGCCTCCAAATCCGATGGTGCTGAAGTTCGCCCACCCGCATATCGTATTGGCCTCGTTTTCTAATTAGATAATGAGAAGATTTTTTTTTCTCCAAACTGCCAGGTGGATAATTTGGTCGTTCACATGCTTTATTGTACTCATTCGAAGTGAGTGGAATTGGTGGTCGTTGCGAATCAGCAGATTCGGGGCACAATTAAGGAAATATTAGTTCCGTCTCTGCTTCCATCGTTTCGCTGAAATTAATGATTTTGTGATATGATTATATCAATTCGAGAAGTAAGCACCTGGAAATAATATCAGTTTTACATCCCAAAGAATTTTAATTACATACAGTCGCTCAACTCTTCATTCGCTCCCCACGAATACCTCAATGGCCACGTCGCTTATGAAATGAATTGAGAGAACAAAGAGGAGTACAAAGTAGAGGACAAACTGATTCTATTCCGCCTCAATACCAATAAATTCATTTAAAAAAAACAGAAATGAAAATTATTGACACATAAGATATACCTGTAAGTGGGTATTAATTATTTTTATTTTACATTCTACCACGTTCATTTTATTTGAGTCTCAAGGTGTCTTTTGAGACGTAAATATCTGCTGGCAATTAAATGCTGAATGCAACATAATCTCCTTTTTTGAGGAGGGCTACAGGTAACAGTTATGACTACTCAAGAGAATTAAGGCGCGATAAATAAAGCTTTCATGGCTTCTTTCCAAGAATATTCATAGAAATAAATTAAGCCGAGGTAAGCACGGCCTAATTGACGTATTTCACTTACAGAACACATAGATTTTTTTAACCACCAGATGAAAACTTTCGGAAAATATCCATTCCTTACCTATATGCATTCGTAAAACTAGGTTTGTCGTGCTTTAGGAAAGGTCTCGAATGGCCTTGCCACCTTAAAAAAAGGAAATGGCGGTGTGTTAAAAGAGAAAGGAGTATGAAATTCAAGCAAATTGTTTGACCTTTAATCACCGTTTATTTCTTACTGTGCACCATACGCCACCCGTTAACTTCTGATGAAGACCTTTCAAGATAAAATGCGGCGTAATCGCGTTAAGAAGAAGAAAAAGTAGGAAAGCCTGTTTTTTTTAGTATGCCCCTCAACTTTCCAACCGGCTTTAATGAGCATCAGAGTACCTACCGCACCTTTTTATTTCTTTCTTTACCAAGATATTGGCTTGCTTTCGTTTTGCCCTTGACCAGGATAACGTGATGGTCGAGAGAGGGTGACACATAGTATCAGCATGCGCGCTGACACGAACTTGTAAAACGGTATCAGTTACCATCGCCACCGTGATTGACTGGTGACTTTCTTGCTGTTCATACGATCTCACCAAAATATTATACCCTCATTCGCATTTTTCCGTTTCATTGCACAAAGCTGTGGGTAAATTTTGCAGCCGATTCTCAAAAAATTTGTGTGTCTATTATCCTGCAAAATAACTTTAAACGGATTCACCATTCTAACTTGGGGAATCATCATTATCAAGGTTTAAATTAATTAAAAGTCTTTATCTACGCATTTTCTCATTCAGATAACTCTCACGTAGCCTTGAAAAATGCACCACTTTCGTTTAATAAACGCGTAAATAATTTAATTTCTCTGAGGATGAGTCAATACTCTTATGTCTCTCGTCTCTCCCCATTTGCCCCCCCCCCTCCATCCAACAGGGAATGTTAAAAATCATGGCATATTCATTTATAGAGTTCAGAAACTTTCTATCGTCAATCTCGATTAAAAATAAAACGACCCAAATGGAAGATAATAAAAGGCGTAGCGTTACATTAGCGGTCTGTTGCGTAACTTTGACCAGATATAGAACAGGAAATATTCCCTTCAGAAACGTTTTATGTCGCCAGGTACGCCATTCCGCAGCAGAACTGCGATATTTATAGAATAGCCTCAATACCGGGATGTCATTCAGTCGTAACGGTAACCGCAAAGCTAAACATGAATTAGTACAACTTGCAACGCAAGTCCGTATCTAGAAATATAGAAACATTGCGTAAAGTTGCGTCCACCGGTTTACGATTCTGACGGATTAGATAATGATGCCGTTTCGTTTCTTAAAAAAAAAACGTCTTTTTTCATTTTGCAAACATTGCTTTCGCGATTGCATATCCCTTTTCACTTTAGCATCTCGGTTTTTTTGAAACATGGAAAAGGTTGCATGAAATAAAAGAAAAAAATTGCTGAAAGAAATGTGAAGTGAAATGACCGATTGAATGTATTATTATCTCATATAAGCTTGGTGAGATTTCATGAGATCCAAACCTCTAAGATGACGACAAATTTCCGCCAAAGCCTAGTCAAACGAATGCGCCCGCTTCCTCGTCTTTCTAAGGGCTGCGACGGTGTCGTGTCCTTAAACTCAAATTAAAAGGAAGCTGTAAATGTCAGCGCGCTCACGAAGTCCCCTTTCCCGAATCCAGTAAACAACGCCTTACCTCTCGGGCGAGGGTTGAACCCATCGAGCCCTTCCTCCATCCGTTTCACCTCCAACAGGAGTGGAATAACGAAGTTAAATCATATCCGTGAGCAAGATCGTCGTTCGATTGAAATATTGGGTTTGAGAAATCCATGAGCATGTCAAAACTTTCCTGTCATATTTATTGAATGTACCTATAGAACGAGTACTCGTATTTGCTTCCTGAGATCCTCTTTTGTCTTCAAATACGTCCTTTGAAGGACTCTAATCAATTAATTGCCTTGTTGTTCTCGGGAGGAAACACAGGTTATCGCAACTTTGTGAAATATTTTAAACCCTAAATTAATGTAAATCAAAATACACCTTTGCCTCTCTCTCGGTGCTTGAATTTAAAAAAATTGGAATTCAAACATTTTGTTTAGTTTTACCTCAGACTCTTTCGAAATCACAAATTAGGCATCGTCTTATATTTGAGTGATTTTTATGGACTTCCTTACAGAATGGACAAAAAAATTCTGCTTTAATACTATATAGATTATGGCTTCGTATTCCGTGTACCGAAAAGTTTTTTTTTTCTTTTCTTTCTATTTAAGTATGAGACCGTTTGCTTTCACGTAATGGAAAACTAACATCAGGGATTTGAGTCAACAAGAATGTGATTGCCATTTTCTCTCATCTGGTTCCCTCGTTTTTAGTAAGATGTAATGCACTTAAAAATGATGAAAACACAAGACCTACGGTAGAGCAGATTCACTTTTCACTCGAGCACACACAAACGACTTTTGTTTGAACTCCCCAAGGTTTATGGACACCCCAGAGATGGGAGAGGGTGGGGAGATATGCTAGGTGACTGGTAAGACGGCAGGGGAAGAGTCGGAGCAGTTCTCGCACCTTGTTAAAGGATGCGGAACATCGGTTCAAAAGTCAGTTATGCTCGACGCACGTTTCATATAGCTCACGTCTCGATCTTCCTGAAATCATAGGCTCGTTCCTCTCTGACGCGATGTTATTCTTTCATCTCAGTACTCCTGCCCCTTCATTTTAAGATAACCCATACACGGCGTGCGATGCTCTGAAACGATTCCTAAAATATAATTTTAGGTTCTTGAAAGAGATTAGGCAATTGATGAAGATTCCCTTTTTCCAGTTGAAGAATGTTCTTTGGTACGCTCTCCGTGAAATTATAGGCACCTGATTCAACAGAATTCCAATAAGCTCCATCCATTCCCTTTCCTTACACGCATGAGTAAATGTAATAGTAGGTGTTACCTGCTGTATACTTAAAATTTCCTAGATTTCACCTTAGGATATAGTGCGTACAAGCGTTTTTTTCCTCCTCCCCCCTTAGAGTCATTACTGCTATGTGGTTGCCACTAATATATGAACGTAACCTTCACCATGTGAATCTAATTACTGTAAAATGATGAAGTGCCCTTTTCTAGGTGATGCTGGATGAATTTCATTTTCAAATCAGAAAAAAAATGTAGCAACAAAGGTGTCTGTGTTGTTGCATGATCGTTAAACGCGATAATTGCTTTGTTTACCTAAGTCACTCTTTATATTGAAGCATAAATTATCCAAATGAATATGATGGTTCGGGCATATCCTTTGTTCTATTTTCAGACTTAATTATTTTTGCTCGGTTTAAATCCAGCGTGTTTCAAGGTTAGGCTACTGCATGAATATCATCTTCAGCGTTATGTTATGGAAATTTTATCTTTTAAATTCTTTAACCTTGAATTTCTAAATCAAATTATTTCCACCGACTTTCAATTTGTTCGCGACGAACATTACGTTAGTAATGTAGCCATTAGTATATCTGTCATAGGGCTAGGATTATAGTAAAACGATGAACACTCATTGGTAGTGTATTAGATTGGAAAGAATTTTCTTCGCGGGGTACCGTCAGCGGGTCTTTGTGAAACCAACTCGACGCCATCATTAGGAACACTCGTAATAAGAGCTATTAACAATTGTCAACTGATGCATTGCGCAATCTTGCGGCGAAGAAAATCATGTAGATGGAGTTTATTATCATGAAAACAAAAAAAATCGTAAACAAAGTCTACGAGGGAGGCACAATTGTGTTGTTAGGTGCACCCATCTCTTCCCTTGCATATATTGTTACTAGTACTAATATGACAAAGTGCACATTTATGCCTATGTGCACGCTTTGTAATTATCTCAATATTTAATACCTATAAAACATTCCGACCGCGTCATTGTGGTAGATATTTAATTGAGAACAGTATTTAATTGAGTACAACTTATTGTAACCTCCTCCTTCCTGTATTCCTCTTTGAAAAAATGCTCAGAATTTTCGTATCTTCGTGGTCAGGCTGTGTATAAGATTATTTAGCTATTTCTTTCGAAATTTCCGTGTTTTCATCTATCTCTGTGTCTATAAACGACAATCTGTCAAAAACGCATGGCAAAAATGTTTTTGGCACCAGAACGTTACACTTTATCCGTGAAGGTACAGCCTTATGCCTATTTAAATTCAACGGTGATGCTGTTGCTGTAGGCGGCTCTGCTAAGTAATGGGACCTCCATCTTTCGCATCCGCCTCTTGCTCAGTTTTTCGTAGTCCATTCCCCAGCAGCCATCCTCCTCTTCGCCTGCGTCAGAGAACAAAAAAAAGATCCCCGGGAGTATCTTGACCATCCGCCTCTCCTCTCCTGGAATCTCAAACAGATCTAGCGCACCTCCGAGGAGATATCTTCTTCCTCGGTCTCGAGTCGGGGGAGTCTCCTTTTGTTTGCCGGGGAAGAGCGGAGGGGAGGGGATGGAGGAGAATGGATGAGGTTCTGGGATAGAAGAAGTCAGGAAAGAGTCAAAGAAAAAGGGGTCTCGGGATGAAGAGGAGGAGAGACCATAATTGCTGAAAGGCAACATCCCTTCCCGGAGGGGCAGAGAAATGGGGGAAGGTTGGTTGAGCACGGGGTCGAGGAGGGGAAGAAGGAAGGAAAAAACTTCACTCGTGACTCTATATCCTTACCTAGAAAGTGATATTGATGCTTTTAGATCCTTCCTCACTCCCTTATTACCCCGGACCGAGTAGCATGGATCCGGGGGTGAGGGGGGAAAGCGTTCCAACCTACCCAGTGCGAAGGGGGATGGAGGAGCAGAGGATCGGTGAATGGGAGGGGGCGAAATGGCAAGAAGTCATTCCTTCTCTTTCTTACCTTACAGGTGCGTCACCTTTCTAAAATTACCGTAGGCGCGGGGTCTTGGCAAGCGTGAGTTTGCCATTAAATTCTGGTTGCTCCCCCCACAAAAGTCTTATGCCCACAATGGCTGGATGGAACCAGATATCTGGATAGCTAAGATTCTTGTAGCGGTTTTATATAGGTAACCACAGGGTCATCATCATCACCATTGCTCTCACGCTTGTAGTTCACTCTTTTTCCTTTGCCAAGACTTTTTCGAGTGCATGATCAGTGGAAAGCGATAAACCTACCAATATTTTCCTTCACTATCCTTCGTTGAAGTCTCCCCGCACGCATGCGAAGCCTGCGATCATCTCGTTATCGCAAAGAGTAATGCATGACCTTTTTCGCCTTTGGCCAGTGACGTTTATTATGCGTTTGTGTAACATTTTCATTATCCTTTAAATATTTCGAAAAGTCAGATGTGTTTGTAGAGTATGGCATGACGTTCTTATTCCGTAGGGAAAATTAAATTGTCATCAAAGTCGGCCCTGGAAAAACATTTTTAAAATTTCAAAATTCCTTTCAATAATAAAGTTGTCCAATTAGTATTCAAATTCCATAGCTCTGCTGTTCAAATTCTACATTATTCAAGAGATAATTAATGAGAATACCTTGTTAGAGAGGGATTTGAATTGGTTTAAAATTAACTCTCCTGTGCGTAAGAAGTGTCATTGAAAAAATAAATATATATCGTCTTATTCCCCGGGAAAAATATTGAATGGATTTTTATGGAAAGTAAATTGTATGTTTTCGACATAATTCCGTTCTTGGAATTGTTCAGTACTTTTGCCGAAACACTTTATCATGAAAAATACTTATGAAAGTTTCGTGTGATTCACGCGTATTTGATTTGTTTGCTCACGGATACTCTTGCCGGTGATGTAACACAGAAACCAAACTATCACGCAAAATTACGTGATATTATGGGTTGGTACACGTTGTGTTGAACGTTTAGTAAGTGGTGAATGGTAAAGCGTTTCGTTTTACGTTCTACCAGCATTTCTCGCCCATTGACGCCTTGGAAACACATTTGTTGCGTCAGGTGTGGGAGGTTTTAAGCGTGTCAGGAGAGGCCTCACTCCGAGGAAGTCCGAGCGTGTTGCGCGGGCTAGTCCCAAAAAAAATGAGAGCATCGCTGAGCGAAGGTATGTTAGTCGGGGCAGAGAAAGCCCGATCGGAACTCCGATACATAACCCCGAGGAAACGGAAGGTATCTCTTCCGCATTACGCAAGGGGAGCCAATGATTTAACCCCATACGTCGGATAACTCGCTCTCTCTCTCTCTCCCCGCCCTAACACCCTAAGGTAACATTTTGCCCGCACGTCATCAAACTTCTTCCTCCAAGCTGCGCCCTCAAATGAGCGGGATAATTTGGAAGGACTTCGGGGTGGAGAAAGACGAGGCCGAGCTCGAGATTAATTGTGAGAGGGAGGTCGAGAGCGAGTATAGTAGGGAATCAAAACGAGGGTGTATGTGAGAGGAAGGCTATGACGAGAGTGAAGGGAGGGGGCCGTAATAGGAGGGCAATGCGCCACCGTACGACTGCTTATGAGTTTGAACAAGTGTCGGGCCGTAGCTCGCGCACACCATTGGATTTTGAATTTTTTTAACTCCTTCGGTAAAGGTGTGCCGTGTCAATTGAAATTGAGCAAGTGTCTCTGCCAGCGGCGTGATCGCCGCCAGGAACGTTATTTTACGTTCACTTTAACGACGTTTTCTTTAGGGCGAACGATTAGGGAGCAGGTGGTGGACGTGGGCGATTTCAAATGGGAAAATGGAGCATGCAGGAAGAATGTTTTGCATGCAGAAGGTCATTAAACCCTGCGTGTTTTGCGGCGGAGGTGGCAGAAAGCTCAAAAAGTAGTTTGTCGGAGAGTAATGCGATTTCCCTTCTCGGAGTTCAGTCAGATTGCGTAATGTATTGCTGACGCTGAGTCCCCCTGGGGTACAACTTGCATTTCGTTCGGGAAAAAATAAAATCATTTGTGGAATACCATTTACTCACAAAAATAGGTAATTATCGCCGCGGAAACAATACGAAAAGTGAAAGTTCTTATTGGTAATCTATTGAGACCGTTTTCAGTAAATATAGCTTCATTACCTCACCTCTCTATCTATACCCAGAAATTTCCATTATATTAAAGCAATATTTCTTTACCATACATTAAAAACGATCTCGGTCATCTAGAGTACTCGTTAATTCAGGTACCGACCGTGTTTAAAAAAAATCATTTGAATTAGCTACTTATTTTTTGACCAAATCATTCCAATGTAACTTAGCCAACGGAATTTTGTCTCAAATTTTAACTATTGACTTTTCCAAAAATATTTTCGTTTTTTTATTACATTAATTGGCCATACCAACTTATTACAGCCGATTTCATTTGTAATCCTCATGTATTCAATTTGATATTTCCACTCACATGAGTAATGGCTAAAACATACAACCTGTGTATCTGGAGTTTTTGCAAACTATCTTTGGTATCTTTTCAAGGTATCAAAACCTATTACTTTGGCGCATGCATATTTCGATATTATATTCAGATGAACTTCAACTCTCTGAGCGGGAGCGAGAAAATTCGGAAATCGCTGACGTAATGTTAAACACACAATCAACTCGTTTCGTGAATCCTCGTGAAATATTTGTTGTTTCTCGCTAATTGATTCTGTTGTGATATCGTAGCTATCTTAGTCATTTTAAGATACTATAAATTGTAATTATATTTTGCCTTATAACATTTTTGAGTCCGTGTTCCCTTTCAAAAGTTACAGCGCAGTTATAAGAATCTTCATCTTATTGTTCATCCTCAAAAAGAGAAAAACGTTGAAACGCCCGTTTGAAATCATTCGTAATAAATCAAATACACATTCATTTAAGGATATTTTTCAATGCATTAATAATTATTTGGATTCATAAATCTTCCAAATTCATGATTGCAAGGAAGGTACAGTTTTGGGAAAGTGAGAATGGCTGAACGATGCGTATTTTTAGTTATCTTTTTGTGATTCTTCAACATTGGCAATATCGAGCATTAGTGAACGTACAAATAAATCTGCAGGTTAAATCTCAAAGCTACCACTTTCAAGGGACTTAAGTTTTAAATTAAAGCCCGATAAAATTCAAGACAGTTAATTAAGAATCACGTCATTACTCACCTGCTTCGGTCGGATTGCGGCAATATTATTTGCGTAATTTTTCTCTTTATTTTCCTATTTCCCACTGTGACTTATGCTCATTTACCCCCCACGCTGATCGCACCGACAACTCTTAAGGAGGATGTAGTACTGTCACGCAACTATTCAAGAAAGAATTTACCAGTCCTTTAAAGGGGTTTTACTTACTAGTACGCAAATAAATTTTTCCTTCGAGAAAGCCCCACACACGCTAAAACTCTAGACCTTCTCGGTATTGTGATAAGTAAACTTGAGTGTCTGTGATGTACCATGAAATATACCTAGCCATACTGCTGGAGATACATATACGCAACTTCATATCTATGAATAGATTGTGGGAAATGTCATCCCGGGGAATGGATCACCCTTTACAACGCGAACTGATATGAATACTAGCTTGACGTAATCTAGCGAAATAATATTTATAGTGAATAATTCACCTCTTGTGCGTTCGGGGAAGTAATTTTTTTTTAACTTCACCAGAGCAAAATGATTCTTAAGAATCTTGACTTCACTCGCCGTGGCTGCGGGATAGGAACGCCCGTGCAATTTATATGCAAATGTGGACAGTCGTGAGCTTTGGTGAAGAATACTCTCATATATTGAACACGCTCTGCCCATTCAGAGGCTTCGCATTTTCTTCCTCTTTCTTTTTCTCCCCGCCGCGCGCGTCGCGTTCTGGCCTCACACTTGAGCTTCATCTTTTTTTTTTTCAAACTTCGCCATCTCTCTGAAACTTTCAGGATGACTTTTCTTCCCTCTCACATTGTCGATGATGAATGCACCCCTTTAGCCAGCAAATGGGAGAAAGCAAGAGCACATTTATGAGAGTGTTATGCATTGGTTTTTGCCACATGCCCCTTCTCCGTCCCGTGACTTAGTCTACGCATCCCGGAGTGAGCAGAATACCTCCGCAAATCTCTGCGGACTTTGTCAGCGGTAGGTGCCTCATCGCGCCGACTCGTTCGCGAGGTCGGGGCGAGGCATTAGAGAGGTTCAGCCCCGCATTCAGCCGCAAAGAATCCGATTAACCCACCAGGAAGACTGTCAGCTCAAATAAAAATTCGCACTCCCCTCCCGCCATCCTGAGAAATCGTGCTTTCATCTCCTCTCTCCTTCTCTCTCTGTCTCTGAGTTAGGGATGTATCTACGCGAATGACCGAAATAGCATTTGTGTCCGTATTGTCTCATGACGTATTCTTATCCGTCACCCGACGTCCACAACCGCGGTCATTATTTAGAAACTCCAATGTGTACTTCAAATTGGGATGAAATTGATCCCAAATATTTTTCGAACTTTGCATTCATATTAGGATTTATGATGTTAGATTAAAATTAGCATTTGAATATTGCAATTTCAATGTCCTCGAATATTACCTGGCCTTTACTAAATGCTATTCTACTCTAATTTTCTCCACGATGATATGTAGGATATCCGCTCATATATGTGCATGTATGTACTTTGTACATGTATATCCGCGTAAAGCTAGCTCTTCATAGTAGTTTTGAGGGGAGGCGACCGACAGCTAAGGTCATTTGCGCCATAGGGGATGGACAGGAAAGGATGAAGGGTGGAGAGAAACCCGGCGTCGGCATTAGCCTACTCTTTACGAAAGGCGCCAAGGGGTCCGCAGTTTAACGTCCCATCCGACGGACGGCG
Source organism: Hetaerina americana (assembly GCF_022747635.1). NCBI lineage: Eukaryota > Metazoa > Arthropoda > Insecta > Odonata > Calopterygidae > Hetaerina > Hetaerina americana. The sequence continues at coordinate 68,041,778 of NW_027286985.1, read as the reverse complement.
TACTCCCTCAAAGTGCCCTCCACAAAGCACCTCAAGTAGGGATCGAGATACCTCTGAAAAATATTCAACACCGCCGGGATTTGAACCCGCGCCCTCAGGGTGGGAAGCCAGTACGTTAGCCCCCGCACCATCTCGATCCCCCTAGCTCTTCATATATTTCAAGATTTTCACAATATCAATTTAGCAATGGCTTCTATGGCTATGCACCCTTTACCACTTCTTCAAACACACAAAGCTCTCTATCTTTCTTTAATTTCTAAATGCATTTGCATTCCCGTTGAACTTCATTATACGAGTCGGTTTTTTGATATTTTCATTCCCTTAGAATTATGCTCAATTTTCATTTTTCACTGATTTCTAGAAATTCCACGGTATGGACTTAAATTTCAATTATATTGTTATAAATTTTATAGAGAATATAGCTCAGTTATATATGCTATTATATGATCGACTCACAGCTGCATAGTGAAAGTGACTCAGGTCTGACCACGAAGGGAAATAATTTGTTTTTAATTGGTCAAGGATGACTTAATATACCAAAAAATCTCAGTTAAAACTAAACTAACCTGGTTAGTATGGAAGGGTAGCACCTAAAATCTGAAGGCCACGGGTTTGAGCCCCACCTAGAGGATAGGTAATTTTTGTACAAACTCTGATGTTTTCTACTCTTGGGCAGGTTAATAGCGAATAGAATGGTTTGTCGGGATTATATTCACAAGAAAATTCGAAAGCAAGAAAGTTTTGCGCAAAAGGTACTCTGAATGCAATCTCTGACAAGGTGAACAATTGATTAATTTCATATTTGGAAATATTGTTCAATCATCAATTTTTTCGCTTGCTAATTTGGATGCAGTAACCGAGCTCTGTTAAATATTATAAGTGTATTCCATTTTTCCTATTTCTAGGAATTATGCAACAAGACCATTATTCATGACTTTGAGGATTGTTGGTTCTAACCTGAATGGATTTTTAGCATAGTTGCTTGCGGCTGGAGGAAATTTTATGAATAGTCTATTTAAAAATTCGTGTTAACTTTGTATTCGTGGTAAATAATCGGTTTTCTTAAATTAATCGGGATATTTTTCTGAGCTTAGGAATCACGATATATTGTCATGAAACTCTAGAAGCGAGAATGGAAGTTGAGATTAGCGTTGATGCTCTCTATATTCGCTCTTAGGAGTTCCCAGGGCTCAGTGCTTGGTATTGTCAGCTTTTGGTTGAAATTTACCGCAGCATTTTGTATTGTCTCACGCCTTTTTTTTTTGATTTATAAGAGCTGAACATGTTGAAACAATTATTTAGGCCATCGACTCAAAGTATTACTTATTTCCTAGCTAAACATATACATGTATGTTGTACGTTTACTAACCATATTTAGATAATCAGGTGCCATATCATACGCGAAGAAATTTTCATTATATCATATGTAGTTTTGCTCATTCGAATAAAACTGATTTTAATGTCAAAAATAATTTCACCAGACCGCTACCCGGAGGACCCACGATTCAGTCACGAATAATATGGCCTGAATAAGAGACCAAGAGAGGACATTGTGGTAGCCACTCCACGAGTCCAAAACCATGTTAGTTAACCCAAAATATTGCACGCTTTCAATTGTTGCTAACGCGCTTTCCAATCCATCGGCACGTTTCTTCTCGACAGCTTTTCAGCTGATCGAAACCGAGTGTTAATTTTTCTGAGAGAGTGAAAGCGCTTTCCAGAGTAGGGGTTTCACAAAGTATTGACCCGTACCGCTTTTACTCATCTCCTCATCTGCACGATAAAGCAGAATGGGACAGAAGCCACCGGCACGACTTTACCATTCAGTATTTCGTTTCTTTCTCAGTTCTCGACTATGGAATTCCTCTGATTGTGAAAGCAAAGTATGTCAGTCGAGGTGAATCCTTTGTCTGGACTCCATAGCGAACAAACCTATAGGTATTCATCCCCTCGTGTCCACAGGATGCGAAGTGGAAACGATTAAGTGGACCAAAGAAAAAGGCAAATTCATGGCACGTCAACAAGGTTAAAGTTGAATAAGTATCTAAAATTGTGAGACTTGACGAAAAGAGTTTTGATTATTTCAGTTCTCTATCGTCTTTTCCTCTGAAAGCATAATTTCACCAAACTTTATCGGCATTAATCTGTCTCATGTCTCTGTGAAATTCGCCACTCTCGCTAATCATTACTAATCTACTTTTAGTAATTATTTTAAGGCAACTTTTTGACAAATAAAATTAATGACCATGCTTGGCGAAGTTGACCTAAAAATTTATAATCAGGAAAAATGTCATGTATTGGTTTTAGGCTCAAATATTAATCCCTCCAAGAATATATTTTTTAAATATCCTTTTTAATGTTCCTATAGAAATTGAAAATACAGAGTTCCGAAAAAAGACATCTTAAGTAAAGATGTAAATAAAAGACTTGTGAAAACTTCAATACGGATCGCAGTATTGTTTGGCTAGGAAACTTGGTCGTTTAAGCAAGTGGTCAGCGTAGAGTGGAGTTTTTGAGTTGTGAGTTTGAAGAAGAGTAGAAAAAAGAAAATGGCCGGAAACGAAAACAAGTGATGAAGTCCCAGGTATGATAAGGGGATGAGAGAAGTCAGTGGGACAAAATTTGAAGAAGATATGAGGCTGCAAGAGAAAATAATGGAGATGATGGCATGCTGAAAGCGGAAATAGAGGGCAGAATGCTTGGAAATTGAGGTAGAGGGAGGAAAAGAATGGGCATTTTGGATGGAATTATGGGAAGTAGAAAGTATATACAGCTAAAGAATGAGCTATTTTTAATGTCTTGATTGGGATTTAAGGATATTTTTTCATGAAAGTTCGGGATTTAACGATATTTTTTGTCATTTTAGTTAGGGCTTACAAGTATAACACTTTTTGGTACCAGGATACAAAAAAAAACTTTCTCTAAGTCAGTAAATTTCTACTAATAGCAGTAATAATAATGTCAGCAACCTGTTTTCCCGTCATACGTTTTAGCCTTTAATATCCACTCTGAATCACATTAATTAGCATCTAACACTCGGGTATTTTTTTCGGAATGCGTGAAATTATCAGTGCCAGGAACCATTAAAAACCTAACCTGCTTTGTTGTAATTATACTTATTAATAGAGCTTATTGATGCAAATGTACTATTTCAGTCAGTAGTGTCTTTGAAAATTCTATGATGGCCCAATTCAGCAAGGAAGCTCATATTTTAAATGATTGAGGTTCATTTGGTGTGTATAATTAGTGTTAGAATCTACCATCTTCACAGTTGAAATGAAGAAGGAATGGGGTTTACAAGTTTCAAAAATCATTCGAGTAGCGGAGGAAAACCGGAATTCTAATTAAAACGAGCATAGCGTATCCCACCGATTACATTTGGAAGCTAAGCAATGTTAATCTATTTTCTCGTATTTGATGTGACTCTTGTGGCCTGATTGCCTAGCCGGCATAGCGCTGGAATTGTATCCAGAGGTCAGTCATCGATCTATCCGGAAGACATCCCCTTAATCTAGTTTTGTTTTACCTGTATAAGGGATTTGACCAAAGGACTTGGGTTTCATGAGGTTCAAAGTGGTTTTAAATTACTTTCTCCCTTTGATGCGTGTGTCACCAGTCAGCGAGCCTTTATGTGAGGTGTCCTGAATCCTACCAAACTACTCATTACAGGAATGGATTTCGCGACTATATCTAGATACAGTATTTTTAATTATTATCATTACCCTCTTAAAAGGAAATAAATGTATACAACATGTGCATTAATATTAAAAGTGTTGCCATTTAGGCTCGAGGGTAGTCTCCTTAGGTTTCTATTTCATTTTTGTAAAACAAAACTGATATTTATTTCACTCGACTTTCATTCGGAACACTTTATATCAATTAATTCCTAATTATTTTTTTCTCTTATAGTCTCTTGGGAATCCATTCAATAAAATGCGACCATTTAAATCTTAAAAGGAGGAAGTTGATGGTGAGGTAGAATATTTGGAGTTTTCTTCCTATTTGAGCGTTTGTCTAAAAACAATAAGAAAGGGGCTAAAATAAATACGATTGAAGAATATCTTAGAGTAAATACCTCGAGTACAATTTATACCCCCACTATGCTTGCCTTGGGATGATTGAAGGAATGCTAGGTCCCTGTCGAATGCCGACAGAGGGGCTTCAGAACTCTTCTTCTCATAAATATGCAGGAGTGAGTCACTATTTTTATCTTTCTATCAGCAGAAGCAAATATTAACGGCCAATAGAATTAGAATGGCGTAATAAAATGATTCCTTAAAATTACATGCATTTCACTTTCTTCGGGTGTAAGACTTGGGTGATGGAAGCAGCACGAGGACACTTACAAGAAGAAGAGGAAAATAGACTGGGTATATTCTGCGGTACGATAGCTTGCTGAATACCAAATTTGAAGGAATTATTGTGGGGAAGAATTGCAAACGCCTGCGATGATCTGTGAGAAACAGGTAATAAAAAATATCTGTGCAAGGGCCTATGGGAAATGAAGAGATTGGCAGGGAGGAGAACAGTCTATAGAGCTACTACAAAACCAACTCTCTCATTGGTTTGTAGCCGTAACCCGTGATGACGGTCACTATTTATGCATTTCAGGGATTGGGGATTGTGCTTTAAAAGTTTCGAAACTAATGATTAAGTGTAGTCGGAACAGAAGATGTTAGATTTTCCGTCGCCTTCGGTTATTTCCTAATGTTACAAGTTTAAAATAAAACCGAAATTTGACGACTTAATCGATTCCTCTGGCTGATTGCGTTCTGGGCTCGGATAGCTTAGCGTCGTCTGAAGAGTACACCACCTATCACGCCCTTCCAACAAGAGTCAATTAGGTCGAGGTGTTGGGGAGGAGCAATCAACACGCAAGCGTTTTCTGTTGATATGCCCTCCATTAGCATCCTTAGGACGACGCAGTCGAAGGAAAAGTAGAGTCGAATATGCATTGCCGTCGGTAAAAGGCCATTTGCCCCCCTCTACTCCAGATTGCTGGAGTCGTAAATTAATACACTGTACTGTCGCGGGTTGCATTCCTGAATCATGCAGGCAGTCTTTTTCTTATTTTTTTTCGCTCACTCCCTTTTAATGTTTCGCATGCAACGAGGGCGGAGTTCGCTTCGCATCGTAGGTATGAATTTATTTCAGTCGTCGCATGACAAACTAGGTCGCCATGCTTCATGCACTACGTTGTCTCCGAGAGATATTTTTTTTAACCTTTACTGACGCCCTATGTCATACGCGGATTCTTATTGCATTTTAGAGAATGAGAGTGCAAAAATGGAGGGTTCTACTATTTAAACGATTTATTATTTTTCCTGCTTCATATTGGCATCGACAAATTTAAGACTGTCATTTCACGAGGATTAAAATAAGCATAAGTTCGGTGTATTTCAAAGTTTGAAGTGTTGCTTCACATTACTTCACTTAGCCACAAACGAATCTCAGTTATAGCTTTCAGAAGCCCTGCCACTGTTTGACTGATTTCAGTAGATATACATTTAGTCTTTGCTCGGCGTCACCCGGTATAATCTGTGCATTATTCTCACGAATAAATAATTACATATTTCAAATACTTATTGGCAATAATATGCTTCTCTAGTGCAAAGCCGTTTCGCGTAATAAAATGAATACGACCCGACTCCATTGATGAAACTTGCGAATAAATCAATGCGATAAAAGTTTATTTCGAGATTCAACTATGATGGTCAAAAGACCCGAAGGATTCTGATGGCATATGGGACAAACAATGAGCAGAAGCTCCTTGGTTTGCCATCCGAATGGATATCTTAGACTGCAGAGTTATTGGAGACCCAGGGTAGCCTGGCATGCCGAGAAGTGTTTCTTTCCCTGACGAACCAGTTAAACTTTCCCTTCCGGCAAATCCATCAGATAATCATATAACCTTACGCCTATCTTCATGAAAACATCGATGAATTGCAATCATTGCCTTACATAGTACCCTTCAAGCCACCGTTTGGGTGTGTGGTAGGTGATGATTTCACACCAGACTACTTTTGACACAAAATACCTTTCCCCACTACGGATAGCGTGGTCGGGTGACATTATTGTGATCTCTTATTGTTCTTAGGAGAAAATGACATCTTAAATCTATCTGTTCTACACTTAATCTCTATAATTTTACTGAAATTATCACACCTACAGTAGTGCGACGGGGCTAATAACACATTTTCAATATCATCGCCAAAGAGACATCCTTACCAATTTAAGCAATAGATTTAATCTGTAATTCAACCTTCACTCCGTTGGTGATCCTCAACCTAGCTCCCCTAAAAATTTTGATAACCGATTCAGTTTGTCATAACAACGTCTTACAAATCTAGTTCCTCTGCGCCAAACGCGATCTAATTCGGCAATCAATACAACTTCATGAGAATCGCATATGCTAGTAGCATATTGTAAATTAGGTGGTGCTGGTATTCTAAATGGTGAAAGAGAGTTCGGTAGATTTGGACACGAGAAACCAAATTAATTCTTTTAATTGAGTTCAAATAAATTGCTTCTAAAAAAGTGATTGGATTGTCCTAAAATAGCCGCAGTTACTATAGCAATAGGAGAGCGGTGACCCCTCAGGTGCGAAGGTATCAGCTTCAAAGCGACTTCATCGAGAACGAACTTGGAGCAGTTAAGTTCATTCTTGTGGAAAGAGTATTGCTATGCACTTATATTTTGACCTAATAGTCTATCGAATACTTCGTCCATCTATTATTCCGGGAGTCATCCGGGAGAAAAATCCTGATGGACGCTATAAGGGCAACCCCATTGCAAAATCTAAACTCCTAACGAGAGCGGTGGTCATTTCACGCGCGTAAACAATCTCGAAGATCAGCACCATCTCACATATATTACGCGCCTTGTGATTTGGCAACATTCAGCAGTTTGGTTCAAGAAACTGTTGAATAGTTTATCAACTGAACTTAGACTAAGAAGTTCTTCAGGTTTGCGTATATTTTCTTTTCTTTTGTTTCGGAAAGGGCGCCGATTGTCGAGTGTCGAAACGCTTGTAACACTCGGGACGGCTGGGCGTTCGTTCTTCTTGGCAGACGTTGAACTCCTCCGATGGGGACTAGCATCCTCCTTGTTCTTTAATACGTAACCCCCTTCCGTTATTTCCTTTTGCTTTTCCTGACCTTTGCTGCAAGGCCCGAGACGAGCACAAGATGAGCACGGCCTGGGCGATCGGCAACTGTGGCTCGACCGTATTTCACTCTCTCCGAGGCTGCTGCGCGATCTCCACGTCCAACATCGATCCTCAATTTAAAATATGTATGTATATATATAAATATATATATATTTATATTTATATATGTGTGTGTATATATAGGCATATATATCTAGCCTATCGAATTGGTGGCGATAGCTCGTTAAAGTCCACTATCGCCGACGTCTCAAATATTTCTCAAAACAAATAAAAATATTGTAACACCTTTTCCAGAGAAATGATGCCGATGGAAAGGTTGACAGCATTGGAGTATAAAAAAATATCATGCAATCGAGAAAAGTAATGATTTCAACACCTGATTTTTTTACTAAAACCTCGTGACATTTCTATCGAAGTAGCTTGTAGAAGGAAATGCAAAGGTAAGTTTTGCATCTGCCCAGATCAGATGCATACTTTCACATTATTTCAGAGTTTTGGCATTAAAATTAAAAGTCAGTGCCAGAAATAGTATGCATTAACGTTAGTCAACCTGATAAAAGGGCACATAACACAAAAAGACAAATTTCTTGTACAGTTAACAACTCTATACAAATATCTGAAAATATTTGGTACATATAGGAAAAAAAGAAGTGTGCGCTGCTGTGAATGTTATTTCTTCAATTGTCAATTTAAAAAAAAATAACTGTTAGGGGTTTTGCTAAAATTCACCTGTGCATTCTAACTTTTAGTTTTTCGCATTTGTGGCAGTATGGCAATTTCCCAATAAATCCAAATCTATTCTTGGAAAATGTTTCAGGCCTGGCGTGACGTCTAACTTGGCTGAAATCTGGGAAAACGCTTAGGCATCAATAAAAGAAAGCGAGAGCGTGGGAATTGGGTTGTGATGTTTCGTTATTGTAATAATATTTGCTATACCCACCAATCATAGTAACGTAAAAAATGTTTTGTAATATTTGGTCGTAAAAAACAAAGTCTTAGATCATACTTTTGCAGCTCAGAGTCAATTGATCAACAAATCAAGCACAAACTTCATGGCTATTGTTTTCTTCTAGTTTTAATAAATTTCCCCTAAAAGATATTCCTATAGTGGTTATAGCGGCAAGAACTTTGATAGCGAATAGTCTTCATAAATATGTTGTACTTAAAAACGGCAGCCGAAAATATACTGGGTCTTTAATTCTTCAGTTCCATTGACTTCTTTCCTGTACACGCACACACCCATGCGTATGTGTGTGTATATATATATATATATATATATATATATATATTTATATTTATATTTATATTTATGCTGATGACGTAGGAGCACTCACGAGAACAGCATAACATTTGGACGGCACAACAGAACACAAAATAGAAAACACGTAAAGGGACACTCATTTAATAGTTTGAGCTTTTGGCCTTCTTTAGGTCATACTCTTGACTTACAGACCTGACCTCTGTTTTCTATGCATATGTTTGTGTAATATTGTGCCGTCCAAGAGTTATGTGTATGTGCATTTTTATATATAATATAAGAACACATAAAAACAACACTCACACGTTATTTCTTAATAATTTCGATGGAATTTAGCTCCGTCTTCCTCAGAAGAAACAGTAGTACTGCTAGTACTACTGTTCCTTCCTATATGCACACACATATATATAGATATATGTATATATATATATATATATATATATATGAATGTATATATATATATACATACATATAAATCTCGGGAACTATTTCACCCACTACCAGCGAAATCGACGAACACAGAAGGCGAAGGTATAAGATGGAAGGAGAAATCTGGTATTCTCCTCCCATTATTATTATGGAAGCATACCGTTTTCAATATACGTTGGCATTAGCCCATCTTCTCGATTGAAATTCCTTCCTATGACTCGGGGAGACCCTCCCACAGGAAGGTACCATTCAATATTGTCGATATTTATCTGGTCACGACGTATCAGTTCGTTCGAATACCCCATATCTGTCAGATAACTTCGCACCAAATGTCGACATAATGTCGTTGCACATCGGCATATCGAACAAATCTCCCTTCCAAGCCTTCGACCCTTACAGCAAAGATCCCCACGTCCCCCCCACAGTCCCCACGACTTATCCTTGTGCTCTGCTCCCTGACCCTAACTCCCATACCCAACCCTCCGCCCTTTTGCACCCTCACCCTGTCGTCATCCACCCTCTTTCTCACCCCAACTCCCTCCGGGCTCCCGTCCAGCCCTTCCCTTACCTATCCGATCCGCCTTTTCCTGCATTTCGCTTTCCCACGAGGGGGTTAAAAGGGGCGTGCCGACCGCTTCGGTTTCTCTCACGGTCCTTCGTTCCGTTCTCGTTATCATAACCGATTTTTCCACGACCTCCCATTTCCTTGCAATGGTCCTCGTCTCCCGAACGAGTTTTACATTTACCTTCCCCTCCCCTCATATCTCTTCACCCTCTAACCCCCTCCCTGGGGTCCATGTCACGAAGATTCTCCCGAAGGCATCCCGCGATTTTTTTTCTTTTTTTATTTATGTTCCTATAAGGAATGGCTTTTTTGTGTACACTTTCACAATAAGCAATTGCTTATCTAAAAACTTCCTCTCTCGAAATAACATCTGGCACAAGCGTTTCCTTCTTATTGCCGAACAACAATTGATTTCTTCTCATCATGTTTTTTTATTTTATATGAAAAGATGTGTTTTTCGTAAAAACCCATTATTTTTCATTTGAGATTATTTTTTCAATTTATTTGAATTCCCCTAAGCTTCTTAGAGTAATTAGAGATACAATACACTTTATAATTTTTCTGAAAATTTCAAATATTTATGGAAAATATTTAATAAGTCTGAGACCTGATTTTATAGCTCTAATAGATTCCTAGGCGTAGGTTTACACTTCTTTATATGGTTATAGAGGGTCAGAGGATAAATGGTTTACAGCAGGAATAAACGATAAGATAAAATTCTATAGAATTTCGCAAGGCTCAGGCCATATGCAATTTTATCGTGTTTGAGGTATTTTTATGAAAAATTTATTTTTTTATTAAAGGAAACCCCAAACAGAATGGAAACGTTTGATATTTATCATTGCTCTATTACTGAAAAATACCTTTCATGTTGCTCTGAAAAAATCTTAATTTAAGGACGGAAATTTTAAAAATCGTCAATCAAACCCCTATTGGAAAAATTCCATCTTCATAAAAGGTTCTTCCATAAAAATGTGTGGCACGTAAATTTATGCTAGATATTGAAAAAATAAATAAAATTATACTTTGCGACATTGACAAGAGGAGAGGGTGGCGGAAATTTTTCATTTCCCTTGTGAAATCTGCATGAAAAATAAAGCCTACCAACTTAACGCTGGTAGCTATCATTTCAAAAAGCCTCTGTGGAGTGACCGCCTCACCAAGATATAGGAAAAGTTGAATATATCCTTTAGGCTGCCATTCAGTGTCTGGCAGGAGGTAACTTGGGCTAGGGATAGTTTTTCATCGCCCTGACAGAAACCAGTGCGCTTGTCTGTCAGTGACTGCTTACTGTAAGAACATCCACACATTTCCCCAATTACCTTGGCTGCAGGTGACTGCCTACAGACGTATGTAAACGTCAGTTCATTTTGGAGAAAGAGTTTTAAACACTTCATGATTGACGTTTGAAGTTTAAGTTCAATGTTTTGATTCACCTAATCCGCAGTATACCTGTTAGTCTAATCTGAATGTGTATGAATCAAAGCGGTTTGAATGGAATATGCAGTAATTGGCTCGAAAGCACCAACATTATCCTGGTTTTGAAATCAAGAATAATTCGACCGCCATCAACAGTTATCAGTCCTAATATAGGTATGATGCGGCTTTCCATTCGACTTTCCATTTAGTCATCCACTTCACGTGCTCATATTTCTTAGTCATCCATCACCAGTTTGTTTCGCGCACCGCATTTGGGTCCGTATCGCTTCCTCCGCGTTTCTTCACGTTTTTTTTGCATGCCGAAGGTGCCTTTAGCCCGGCTATGGTCCCTTGAAAATACGTCCGATGTATTTACCCATGCGCCTTTTCGGTGTTCTCGTTTCGGCTCCGACCAATTCACCTACATCAGTCGCCTACCCGAGTGCCGCTTTGCCAACGTGCTCTCATCCGCCGCTGCCGTCGCTGTCTCGCATCCATGGAGCTGCACGCTCCATATGTGTGTCTTGCCAATGACCGACATGAAAATGGGGTAGGTGTAGTGGCTTGTGGGGATACATTTGCGCGACCACTTCGATGATTTGGTCGTCATAATTGCGGCGGTACCATTCTTGGATTGGTACCGTACATGGTCAACAAAGTTTCTCTGCCTAAATTATTCATACACTATACTATAAAACGTGCATTTAAGACTCCCACACATAAATAACCGTTGGCTGACACGGGCGTTATACACAAGTAAACAAAAAGGATAGGCAACACAAAAAATCACACCATAATTGAATTTCCGTTGATATTCTCCAGTGAAAGGAAATAGAGGGCACATACTATATGTGCATGTGTTTGTGAGTGTATGCATGTATTTATTTATTATATACACGAGTATACATACACACACACATATACAGGGTGCGGCAACATAACTTCCTTTTTTGAAAGCGTTTTACGTTAGAAAAGAGGAAGTTATGTTGCCGCACCCTGTATTATGGAGATGTAAATAATCTTTAAGCAAAACAATACATACAGTGTGTGTCAGAATAGCCTCGCTAGTTTAAAAAAATCACTGAAGAGCGCACAGGTGAATTGGCGGAGTGAGAGTGTGTGTGCATATATATATATATATATATATATATATATATATATATATATATATATATATAAAATTTATTATCATTTACCGTGTGAGTTTCCTCGTACATTCAAACAATAACATCTGCCAAATAGCGAATACATATTCATTCACATGGATTTCGATATAAGGAACAATATCTGCTCCATTGCACATTCCCCACCATTCCTGTGTTTGTCCTTTTTTGTGTTCCTATCTCTTTTCCTTATATCTGTATCCATGTGAATTAGTATGCATATAAACAGGGTCCTGTATTTCGGGACGTGGTAGTCCAGGAGCAGAGCGTTAGACTACATATCGGAGGGAGGGCCTGGTTTTAATTCCCGAGCGCTCCTCTGAGCACCATTAATTTCACCCGAGCTGAGGATTTTTTCAGGCAAAACCATAAATGACAATGGGAAAGAAATTCCCAGAATTCTGAATTTGACACGCCGATTGGCTTGGTATTGGGTGAGCTCTAACTTCACCTATCGAACCTTAGTTGTCGGGTTATTAACTATGTTTTTGGTTTCTGGTACCATTAGGGATAGGTGGGTATTTTGGTTGGGAGAGGATTTTCATGGAATGGAGGAAGGTTAGAGAGAAACCCGGCGTTGTCGTTAACCTAATCTTAAGGAGGTGCGCCAAGGGTTTCACAATTTAACACCCACGATGATACTAAAGGTGTACTCCATTTAGAAGTGCTCTCCGCAATAGCACCCCAAGTAGGAATGGTTCTAGCGGTGAAAAATCCTGCCACCTCCGGGTTTCGTACCCCGGCCTCTGGGTGGGAAGCCAGAAGCAACTGTGCCCTCCCGATCCCTACTTGAAGAAAATTTAGAGATAACATTTGAATGGCGAAACACTGAGTACTTTGGGATTGGGACCTCTTTAAAGATGGAATAAAGTGGCTTCTGGATGAGAATTGAGTTGTTACCTCGGCCAAAGCTGAGATGAGACAGCATGCCACAAGAATGAAACCTCAATTTTTTCCCGCCGTTCCGTGCTTATTCTAACCACAACAATACGCGCATCGTTGCTGCCATTACATGCAGAGTTATGCTAATCTTATGAACCCATCTACTCGAACGGGAAGGAAATTCATCTCGCGCGGGGCTACCAGACAATGGCACGGTTAGCGGCGAAACAATCGATTGGTCTTGACGTCACCGGCAAGAGTGAAAATCCAAACTTCATCACCTCCGCTTCCCCTCCGCTTTCACCATCACCCACTCTCTGCCATTTCGACCTGTAATGCATGTATGTATCTACGGATGAATACGGGCCCACTTAAGGGGTCGACTGGGAATTCTCCTCACCCCGATCGACTTCCGTTATGCCCGTCAATTCTGTCCGAGAGATCCCCTCAAGAGATGTGTGCATAAAATAGTCGGGAAAAATTTTTGAAAGAAAAGACGTACATAGTGTGGCCACATAAGCGGGAAAATCCAAACAAAATTCAGAAATTTCTCGGTTTCGTCCCATTTTTGGAGAAACATTGCGAAAAGAGATGCATTTATTTTTAAAATATGGGAGTATGATTTACGAATCGGGAATTGCCGAAATGTAATTTGCGCCTTTTAACTGTAGAATCAGTTCTTGGGGTCGGGATGGAGCGTTTACTAATGACGAAGCTTCCCACTCCGAAGGCCTTAGTTCGAATACTGCATGTGGCAGGATTTTTGAATTGCATAATGATTCCTACTTTGGGTGCTATGTGAATAGCATATCAAGTAGGGTACGCAGGCGTCCGATGGGACGTTAAATCGTGGACACCTTGGCTCCCATCGTTAAGAGTATGCTAACGTCGACGCCGGGTTTTTCGCATCACCCTTCCTCCTTTCCCTGAGCATCCTAATCCTACCAAGTTACCTGCCTATCCCTAATGGCGCAAATGACCTCAGCTATTCGTCATCCGCCCTAATTAGATACTCCAAGGATCGTTTCATATTTGTTACGCGTTCAGGCCGAAGAATTAACCAACACTAATAACAGGACCGACTGCGGTAGTACTCAATCCGAAAACACGGTGATAAATTGGGGAAAAGACCTAATTTTATTCGTGATAATAGGGAAAAACTAAGAAAGGGAGATATATAAAATTAATGACTACTCTTTTACGATTTTAAAAGCATTAATTCGACCTGTCAAGTGGATAATGAACGGTAGAGCGGTCTGTAATTGCGCGAACAATCAATTTTTTTCCTGGTCATGGCTATATTTGGGGCATTAAATGTCTACAATCACAGGAAATAATAATTATATTTTTAATTAATTCGAAATTATTCAATATTTCATTAACCTAATACCGATAGGTGTAGCATAATTCGTAACATTGTCATTGTGATGAAATTAATTTTCTTAACAAGAAAAAGTGGCCACGTCTTTGATACAGCAACATGCACAACAGCGTTGAGCAAACATAAATACACAAACACGCGAATATTTTAAGATAAATAAAATTGAAACCGAACTAAACTTATGATAAAATTGCATTTAAAACATTTCTGAAATGTTCATCGCACGGTAACTCAAGCGGACTCGCCAACGTACACTCATATCCAAAGGTCTATAGGAAGTTACTGGCGTTTCGATGAATGAGGAAAAATAAAAACGTTTGTTATGTCGGTATAATAAATCTGAGAGGTACTACTATGAATGGTATTGTTATACCTGTATCTCTGATAGATCGGAATGACTTTCAGTCATTTAATGCCAATCGGTTTCCCACCCTTGGTCTGTAAAAAACTGAATGACGCGGGCCTCCCAGAGGAGCAGTTTCGTAACTTGAATATCTCGCACCCTCTCCGGCGGCACTTTGGAGTCATTTTCCTCAAGTGAAAGTCATGAGTACATTCCGCCAACAATTCGAAGGCGCTGTAGTATTTCTCTCGTCTCCCGTCTCCGCGTCTGTTGCAGTGTTCGAACCGCTGAGTTGAAAAATGAATGAGAGGGGAAAAACGATTACCTGTCAGGGGATAATACCTTTAACCCGGTCCACTGTCTCCCGCCGCTGTCCGCACCTTATTCTTCCTTCTCCCGGTTAAACTCGGCTTCCATGCATTTCAACGGTCCGCAGCGTCCAAGAAAGGAAGACGCCATTTAACGATGCTGTCTATTTTTTCGTTAATTACTGTCATAATCCTGATACATTCTCAATGCGCGCCCATCCCGTTTCCCCCACAAAGTCAACCAAAACTAACGCCCTTACGACATGCTCCCTCCTTTCACACCCCCACCCCTTGATGCTAAATCATCAGCTGAGGTTGTTGAAACTCGGTCAACCTCCGCTGTGTATTTATTTACAGTCATGCGTGTGCTCCAGGGAATTTTAGTTCTAACGCTCTATAGTACCGGGTATTCCCCCGCCTATGTGAATCCTCAGCTTTCCTCAAACTGTGTGATATTTTCTGGTATCAGATCTTCCTGCACAACCATAGGTGGAACAGAGTAAAGATCTGCCCTCCCCTCCTACCATCTTGAGGCATGAATTTCACACACCGTTGGTATTAGGTGAGCTCCACCATCACCTATCATTCAAATCCAACTCCCCACTCGTTTTTGTCTATTCATTGGGTTTAGGGATAATCATTTTAAACGAATTCCTCATAAATGTGTATGTTTCACTAATTAAATAAAGTGGGGTTAGGATGGTTTTGTTTATTTAGGTCCCAATCGCCGAATATTCCCTACCAATACGACGGCATGAGCTTCAATCAACCTCCCTCGCGCCCTGAAAGATTCTAGTTTAGACCCAGTTCGGTATCGTTCCTCACGAAGTGCTTCTCATTTCCTCGGCGATGGCATTATATTTACCACGATTTTATGCATTCATTTTATATATGCATGTGTAGGTAGGTGTTATATAGTACGTCGACCCAGTGAGTTCAGTCGGCAAAGCGTTCACCTGCTACGCCGAAGGTCGCAAACCGTTCGAAACACGCATCTTATGTTAGTCGTGCAACGAATCATTTTGTATTTAAGGTTACGGTGCGCAGTGACCCCAGTCGTTGCACCACCTTTGAAACTAATTACCACTCCCTCTACGACAAACGTAGTGCCGACGAAAGGGAAGTGGTTGAGGAATATCCATTGTAAAGCGTGTTCGACTGGAGACCATTCATCTTAAGTAATCAGCCCGAAGGTTAGAGAGCTCACCGCGAACTTAGCCCTAAGGTAGGTGAAACTCACGAATTCGGGTTAGGGCGTTCATATCCTTTTCTAGTACCACAATTTTGTTTCCCATGACATTTTTGTGATTGGAAAACAGCTTTAAAATGTTTTTTTATAAGGTTTATGTCCCGGGATACGAACTCTAAAACCCTTCGGTCATTAGCAGAACGCTCTATCCTATGGACTAATACGCCCTTAAATATCGTTTACGGAAGAGGGTAAAATTTACATAAATCCAAATTTTACTTCTGGATTATAGTGTGGAGGAAAGAGGCGAGTTGGACACTAGAGGTGCAGAGTACATCTACATCTCATCTACATAATACCCCGCAAGCCGCCGCAAGGGCGTGTGGCGGGGGGTGTTAGGTCACCAACCGTAAAAAGGAAAAATACCACATGCAAAAAACAACACAGAAAATTACACCCACAGCAGCGCACACACTCATGCAAAAATCCCTTCATCCAATACTCATGCAAACACATATACCGCAAAACAAATAAAACACTGCACCCCATGATGCAGCACGAAAGCCATCCTACAACACGGAAGCCAGGACACAACAAGCAAGAAATTGAAACACCACATGAAAATGCACCACGAAACACTCTACCCCCAAAGAGTCTGTAAAAGGCAGGGAATGCGACCCAACGTTGCAGGTAGCAGGAATTTGCCCCCGCGGAGAGGGACGAGGGATTGAAAGGGAAACTTAAAAACAGATGAACAGAACACGAATGAGGTCATTCGGAAAGAATGGGTTATTATAGCAAAACACATAAGGTTAGTGGAAGAGCATGCATTTAAATACAACTATTTATTTTTTAGACGCTGAGGGTGGCAAGTGGAATTTTTGCTATGTATAACCCTGCAGTTTCTATCTATCTATTTCCCGAATTTTATATGCATGATCCGAGCGACCAATGTATGTAGGAGTACGAATAATTTGCGAGACCTCGGTGCTGAAACATGCGGATCTAAATTTATTTAATAATTTCAATCTTGCATGGAATCGTCTCTCAGCCAATGATTCCCACCCCAAATCCATGAGCATTTCGGTGACGCTTTGCGTTTTATCGTAGGAATTTTTTACAAAACGGGCTGCCCGGCGTTGAACCTTCTCAATTTCCCGAATGAGACCTTTTTCACTCGGATCCCACACGCTGCATGCGTATTCTAAATGAGGCCTTACAAGAGCGTGGTAACAACGTTCCTTGACCTTCGAGTCACTTTTGCCGACAATGCGTCTAATGAATCCCAATTTTTTATATGCTTGACCGCAGACTAAGGTATATAATGTCACGAGAGATACAAGGTCTGTCCCAAAAGTAGTAGGACTGTGTCAATTAGAAACATTTATTCCCAGAATTGATACAATCACTCAAAAGCCTTCGAAGTAGCATCCTTGTCCGTCCACGCACCGCAGCCAGCGGATTTTCCACGCCTCGCACGCCTTCTGGAAGGCGGCGCCCGGAACGCTGCTATACTCCCTCGTCAGGATCTGTTGTAACGCTTCCACCGAGCCGTGGTGACGTCCTTTCAGCACGGATTTGAGGCGGGGGAAGAGGAAAAATCTGGTGGGGCACTGACTAAAAAGTCGGATCCTCAGTCGCAGGACGGAGAAGCTCAGGGCAGATCCGCGAGCGAGTTTCCTTTTGTTCATCTGAGAGCACTCGCGGCACCAACTTCGTACGCACCTTTCTAATTACCATATTTTCGGTCACAAGTCTATGGAAATCACTTTTAGGGATGTCAAGTTCATCATAAACCATGCGGACACTTAATCTGGGATCCTTGTCAACGAAACCTTCACTCTTGGAAGATTTTCGTCACTTTTCTAGGCCGCAGGGCGTCCTGAACGTTCGGCGTCTTCAAAATATTTTCTACTCTCCCGAAACAACTTGTGCCACTCAAAAACACCCGATCTACCCATGGTATCCTCAAGCTACCTTGAGCATGTTATGGGACTCGTTCCCGGTTTTGCCCAATTTCACGCAAAATTAGACGGCCTAACGCTGCTCCAACAACCGGTTCATGACGGAATGCAACGAGGTCACGTTATCGAGGTTTCGCAAACAAACGATATGCACTTTGCAAAGGCTGAGGGCTAACTACCACCGGCCTCCAGCCCTTCCTGAGACTCCCCTCCCTCGAACCCAGCCAGAGAAACCGCCGCCGCCATCCGACTATACGGGAAAAAATAAGTCCTCCTGCTTTTGGGACAGACCTTGTATACTAACCATGTGAAAACAGAAAGCCTAAAATATACCAAGTCTCAACTGAAATGAAATAGTCAACGGCCAAATTTTGGCCGAACACAATCGATACCTCCACAGATCTCACGCATAGCGAATTCTATTTGAGTTCATCGTTATTCGTAATTTCCATTCACAAGAACTCACAGCTATAAAATTCAGGGGAAATTCTCGACTCATCGCCTGCCCTCAGTAATGATTTCACGTGCCGAGTAAGTTCCTTGTTTCAATATAGATGATTGAAATTAATTTCATTTTTTTCCCAGTTCCTTAATTGTCACAGTAGAGCATTGAGTGCTACGGAATCAAACAGAATTTGTCTACTTGAACGAATACCTTGATCGCACCGTTAATTGTTGATCAGTTCACTCATAATTACGAAAATGGGACAAGAGAGGACGTAGAAACACTTAAGCTTACAAACTGCCCACATGCAAATATATATTTGTTTATTCCACTTACCATGGCAATAGATACGCTTTACGCCTAAATGATAATGTCTAAAGAGCCTGCTTACTCTACAATCTTCCTCCAGTGTGGCAAGATAGGTTATCCTTGCAAATGGGGGCATGTGAATGATTTTGGAGGAACGCATGTAAGTATATTTTGAATTTCAAGCTATTTTTATTCTAGTGTTAGCTAAAATAAAAAATTATAATTGTAACAATAATTTAAGTGATATTTTGTCTGTACATTATAAAAATAATATTTATTTTATACGTACGCAAATTAGGCATAATATTTCACCTCCTACTGCATTAACTTCCAAATTACTGAAAGCAAGGGATTAATTCTTGCAATTTCTTTCGGAAGCGTTGCTTATCGAAATTTAGCTGTACGAAAAAAACCTTGCTCATTGTTACAGTGGGGAACATTTTTTGATGTTCGTAATCTATTGGAAAACTACCGGAAAGATGTTACGAGTGCCAAAGACGATTACCTACTAAAGAAAATGGCAATTACATTCCGCGTTCACTCTAGAGCGATAGGTATAATTTCCTCTGCAATTCAACTGAGGAACTCTTCCAAGAGTACCGCAATCATAGTGCAGCAAAAGCGAGAGTTTTATACGCACTCGCGCGTACGCATTATGTGGGGATGTTTTTTTCTGAAATAACCCAATTTTCCTTTTCTATTTTACCTGCAGATTACGGGGTGCTATTGCCTAACCGTCAGGCCAGACTTTCTCCTCCAGTTATTTTCACGCTCGGCAATTTCATCGCCCCAATCTTTCATTTATATTTTCCCGCAAGTCATCACTTTTTTTTCATTCTTCCACCCACACCTCTCTGGCTCTCTCCTACTTCACTTCCATCTCATCGAGGGTGAGAAACAGAGAAATGGTGGTTTTTTTTCGTGTCTTTCCATCCTCAAAAGCTACTTAGTCCTCCCACGGCTACTTCGTTCTGGTATTTTTAGATTTGCGCCCCTGAGAACGTTAATGGTGTCTCGAGGGAAGTGGTCTTAGCTGACTCACGGTATTTTTGTCGACACTTAGGTATCATTACTCCCCCACCCTGTTATGTCCAATCAGAACCCAAAAGGATGACTTAGCTGAGGAATGATTGATTATGTAGAATGCAGCGTTTTTTAATGTCACTTAATAAATAGATGACGGGATTTCTCAAATTCTAAATACTTGAAATACGTCATTATTCATACCATTGATAAAATCTAAGAATTTATTTTATTATCACACCAATGATGTTGGCGTAGTTATCGGGTGAACGCAAGTATTTTTCTTGGACATTTTTCCGGAGGGTGCCCGATTCGAATCCAGTTTATTGCTGTTCAAAATTCCTCTCAAGTATGATTCAAGTGATTTTATTGATGCAAGAACTTCGTATAAATCCTCAGGTGGAACAGAGAAAGGCACTGCCCTCACCGCTTTGGCTTAAGTGTAATTTTTATGTCGTAGGGCATACAAAAGTTAACAATTGGTATATCATCTAAGCTAACCTTCAGAGTGATTATTGGTCCTAGTTTATTCGTACCGACGATGTATTTTTCGTTATTTCAATTTTGATTTTCCGTGGGGTATTACTGTAATGTAAATTGCATTATTCGTTGCTGACACGGTGTGCCCTTTCATGTGCTTGAACTCAGTGAATGATAGGAAATATTTTTAAATACAGTTGAAAATTCTTTTCTTCTCCGGAAAAAGTGAGTAAGTAAAGAACCCAATAGTATTAGTAATTTTAATGCATCGATACAAAAACAATGAGGGAGCATAGCTGATATTACTTGATTAAGATGTGGGAGTTAAGTGACGACGGTCTAATGTATAACTGCATTATATTTCCTAACTCCAAATGCCATATCATTTTTTGGAGACTTCGAAGCAATTTATTTTTTTTGATTTTACGTCGTGTCGCCATTTCATACTTGTCCGAAATCGCTTACCTGAGATTTTTTGCTGCCTTTTCCCCTTATTGTGTGTGCAAAGTAAACGAGGCCACCCTTCCTTGGATTCCGAGAAATCTGCTATAAAAATAAATTGTGAAAGCCTTCGAATATCATAACTTATGTCAAATGTGTAAGTTTAATACATATACACGGACTATTTTTTAAACGTGCATCGTCTTACAAGGATTTCTGTCTTGGTAAGCGTCTTAAAGGCGATAAACGAAGAAGACAAGCGCCAGTGTCCTCATATTTTACGTTTAATTAGGTATGCAAGGTGTTCGAAGCATGATAGGGGAGGGTATGCCAATGATATCTTTGCGTTACTGAGTTATTCCGTGTGTGATGATTGTTGGTATTTGATGTACGTATGTGTTCCAAAGTGGTCATCTTTCACTTTTTCAAATGTTCCTCCAAATACATTGTAAATTGGGATACACTTTTCTCTAACTCAGACGAAACGATTAAATTGATAAAAAACGAGGAGAAGCTATGTATTCATTGATTTTATTCTGCCAGCCAAAGCCGACATGTGCAATTCGTTATGAGTGTTACCTTCGAAAGGAAATTTTTTTTACCGCGAGTACACGCAATGGAGTATAACTCCAGCCAGCCCCACTTTTAATAGCGGCTTTGGTTTACTTTTTGTCTGACGCAAGCAAATATTATTCAAAATAAATAAGCATATGAATGTAAATCCTTGAGCCTGGGGAGAGGAATCCAGAGAAATGAAAAGCCCTCGTTTGAACACGTATCGTGCCGTGCATGGGTATAAAAATCTCTCAAATCAATATCAGCAGGTAGGCTTACCTTTCAGCGTCTGATGAAATTCCCGGTTGAATCTCGATTAACGGGGCTAAATAATCGATCGAAAATACGAGCGTAACATCATTTTATTTCGCCTCGTTCGCGCGGTATATACTGAAGCAATCAAATCCCTCCTCCCAGCCCATTTTACCTTCGACGAGCCCCATGGGTTTCCTATCGCGAGTGTGTTTTACGAGAACCACATTCATCCCCTTTTTTCTGGCTAGAAGATATACACTCTCTTGGCACGGGCTCTTGCTGGAAGCTGATGTTTATACATCAGTGTACCCTCCCCCCCTCCCCCTCTCTCTCTCTCTCGTCGGGGATCGCGCACTTGTTCCGACATTCCTGGGGGTCGAGCGTTGAAATTTTTGTCGCGGTCGTTAATGCCTCGTTCTCGCGGGGGGAGGGGGGAGCTTTTGATTCCGGTTCCCTCTTCCCTCCCGGCCTCCATAAATCCACAACACCCGCGGCGCCCGATATTTTTTCCTTGGAAATTATTCCGCAAAATAGAATGGCCTCCAACCAATCCCAACATCCCACAATGATGATTTTCATCGCCCCTGGAAGCCTGAATTACGTTACGCAGTTGACGTTTATCTTGCGCAGGAGCAGAGTAATTGAAAATGATTTCAAATTACTAAACTTGGTTCCTTGACTTGGTAAATTCTCTTGCAAAATGTGCCTTTGTGTTTAGAAGCGGGCATATTATCCTTTCGATCATTATCCTGGATTATGTCCTTCCTGAAACTATATAAATTTAAGTGTTTGTTGTGTTGTAAATATGACGAAACTGATAATTAAAAACGATTGAAAAAACTTATATAGCTTGAATTAGAATTATTTTACTCCACACCGATTTCCTTTGGTATATCGCCCGGAGTGATTTTCTGAGTCAAGTTTTAAATTAGGTCATATCAATCATAAACTGAGTATATTTGATACTAACATTCGATGAACACGCGATCCACTAGAAATGTCCAGTTTTAGTGCATCACGTTCAGGCAGTCACAACTAAAATATGTGTTGTGTATATTTGTGAAGAGAGTAAATGTTCTAGTAGGTTTATTGGTGAAGATATTATCGCCCCGATATCAGAGTTATACACCTTGGATCGATACATATCCACGCTGCGGGGAGCACCGAAGAGACAAATCCCGGAGCTCACCCAAGCCTCCTGGCACAGCTTTAATCCATGCATGAAACGTTCCTTCCCGCTGAACACCAAATTCGGATAATGAAATCCCGTTCCATGAATGTAGTCATTAAATCCTCAATTTGTAACGCCCAATGACGATGACGCGCGAGGTTTCACTACGCCATTCGACCCCTCTTCATAGTAAACGTATCTCCGCTGGAAGAACCGCTTGGATAATTTGTGGTGGCGACCCCGTAAAGGCATGAGGTTGCAATCGCACCGTCTTAAGCGAACGAAGATAAAGCTTCACGAAAACGTCGATTAACTGTGAAAGCCGTACCCATTTTTACAGGCAATAAAAATGAAATACGTATAAAAACGCTAAGGATTTCCTTTATGAAAAAGGAAAATTTGTCTCATATCTCTCCCTCTCTCTCGAAGCGAGTGAATTTTGTGAACCATACCTCATATCTCGGAAAAATACATGGTCTCCTCAGCGGGACAATTTATTTTGTCTGAAAATTCGGCCCTGGAGAATTTCATTTATTAGGAAACAATCGAATTTTGAACACTCGAAACTATTAAATCACAGGCTTCTCATGAAACTGTTGAAACGCAGGCTATTCATTAGTTCAAACGCGTCATATACATGTATATATGTATATCTGTAAAGCTAATTTCGACCTTCAAGAAGTTTATTGAAATGAAATTATTGAATTTGTAATTCCACACACTTTTCACTTTGTAATTCCACACAAAGACCATAGAGTTACGCTGGAGACAACAAATTTTTTTCAAGAAGTTTGCATATTAGACGAATTTAAAGCGTGTCAGCATGGCTGTATTGCGGCTACGATGTGTCGGATAGGAGCCGGTGACCGATCGCCATTTGTATCTTTCTCTCGTTCTCGTTGCAATTTCGAAGGACATCCCCCACTCCCAGTCGCTATGATTCTGGTCACGAACATGCGTGGCTGTTAAACTTGATTTCTCGTGGGAAATGAAGAGTCAGTATCATTAAAGTCCAAACCTAAGCTATTTCGTTTTCCAAAATATATTGCGCGAATATAGTACATCTATATCAATACCCTGCGAGCCACCAAAAAGGGTGTGTGGCAGGGGGTGCAGCACCAGGAGGGAAGGGTAAGGTAGGTAAACTCAGTTGTGGTTTAAGTATAGTTTAAAGGACGCTATATGTACCCTGGAAATAATATACTCTGGCTTTGAAGATAATTAATTCCCTCTTCCATATTTCATTACGCCATAGGGCAATGAACAGAAACATTAACGTCCAAAAATATTTTTTGTCGTTTTCGGTACAAAATGGAATATTTTATTATTATCACGGCGACAATCATTGATATCAATTATACAATCAACCATATCCTATAAGGGAAGTCAAAATAGCTTGAAATCGCCATAGTTTAGCAACAGTTTATCGTGCTGGGAAGTTACCTGCAAATAATGGAACAGCGAATTAAAGTGGACCCAGGACCACGCCCCCCGACCCACAATCTTCAGTCCCTCATGTAAGCGGTGACAAATTTTGAAACGCTCCCCGATTCTCCTCTGTCATCTGTTGAACTCCATAAGCCGAGAAAAATCAAATTGCCCGCTTTAATAATATTAGGTCTGGAACTCGGGTTCGAAGGTCGAACGTCATTACTAGTTTATGACCAGTGTCTCTGAATGCGAAGGAGGCCTCAGTCTTGGGCCTTTCGAAAGGACTGTCTCAATCAATTTAAAAGTTCAAATCCGTAACTATGAGCCCTTGAAGCCGCTGTGCAATCTCTGGAGGACAATGAGCCCGGACCCATTACCTCCATCCCCGCCGCTCACCTTGGACCGTTATTTCGACTCCCATTGATCCCGCCTGATAAGGACCACCGATCCGGCTTTAAGGAGACCCGGGTGAGCCTGGCAACCCTGCAAGTAGGCCGCGTGTCTGGTGGGAATGTGAAGGGACGACGCGGGCACAATTGCGAACAGGCGCACGCGTATAATGCCCGCCTCCCTTTCTCCTCGGGATCCCTTCGATCAATTGGTCCTCGCGACTTATCTCCCCCCGATCGCCCTCCCCCTCTCCCTGCATCGGAATTTTCCGGGAGACTTTTCATTTGTGACGGCAAATAATTCGGTGTCTTCCACGCCCTATCTCTCCCTTTTCGGATCCTTCAGTCCTTCTCCTCCACCCCGACAATCGTCCAGCAACCTGATTGCGTCAGCAGAATCCTTATCCGGATATTGTTTTCCCAAGTCAACTTCTCCAATTTGGCGTAATGGGAGTGAACAATGTTCCCCCCCCCTTCATGGCCAACCCCGCCCCATATCCGGGTTCTTGCCATTAGCTCTGACAGAGTCCGCTGGATGCAGAGACCTGATTAATACGATTATTAACAGTATTCTACCAGTCAAAATGCGTTTTTCATAGGAATAAAGAATGAACTCTGCTACACTTTCAACCCCAGTCTAACGTGGAACTACTGTAAATACTCGAACGCCCTATATAGCATGTTCTTTAATTCCGTGTACCTTGTATCCCCCGTCATTCCGTCCAATATGCCCAATAATGTCCTACATTTACCTCGCTTGCCCAACACTCTCCTATCCAGCACTGTATTTAACATTCCGCGGCCACTCAACATGCCCAGCATCCACTTTTATTCTTTCCTTTGAATTTCTCCCTGCAGCCTTTTCTCTCTTAAAATTCAAAGAAACTGCGGGAGATGCCGAGACAGTAACTTTAAACGGAGTCATCCACTAATGCGCATCAAAATTCAACAATTTCAAAATGTAAAAATCCTTCCTTCCGGTCAAGGCGAATGATTTTTACAGTTTTAAATTACTGCATTGTTCTCTCTCTTCCCCTGCCATATGTAGTACTGTTTCGTTTGCTTTTCTTTTTCAATTGAATTTAAGTTTTTGTAATTCATCCATATTCATGTCTCAAGGGCCTCAACTCCACCTTCATCCACTTTTGCAAACGTTCATTTTTCCGGAGCATGTCAAATGCCCACATCTGAGTGTACACTAATCTCTTTACGTCATGTCCTGTCACCAATACCCCATCCTTCCTGTAAAAGATTTTTTACCTAACGTATTTCTTCTTTTGGTATCCTAACTACTTTTCACATTTCCGTGTTTGAAACACTTCCTACATAATTGAACCGTTTTACCTAATACCTTCGATTAAATACTTCCGATGAATTTTGGTTTTCCGCTTAAGTGGTCATATTTGTTTATATCGAATTTCGTGCGATAATCTTTCTACCAAGGAAACCCTAAAATAATTACCTAGAATTATGCCATCTATTGGGCTATGATCTAATGATATCACGTGAACGAGTGTTTTACTGTCATACCGTCAGTAAGTTATATTACGTAGATTAACGCCACGTCGAAGAGCTTAGGTTAACCTAATTTACGAGTGTTTGTCGACACAGACATCAGTTAGCTTATCTGTTGCAAAATTTGCTTTCGATGCAAAATATTGTTCTTACGGTACGGGAGTCTATTCGAGTCTAGTCTAATGGTAAGGGAGTATATTCCTCACGAGCCAGCTTTCCCTATTCACGCCTTGCCAACTTTTCACCACCACACGCGTGCCTTTTCTTACTTCGTCGCGGCTGTTCAATTTTGCCCGTCATTTCCTCCCTTTCTTGCCCCAGCTCCTCGAAAAGTCCCTTCCCTAATTGTTTAACCGTCAGCCGAAGAAAAAGAATTTCCTCACCGTCCCCTCAAACATTCTTAATCCAATTAGGCAAGCTTCTTTCCACGGGATTTTTCGGTCGAGCGGATAGATGGGCGGCGGGTTTGGAGGTTTGGCGTCCTTTCTTGGGGATTTGTCCTTGTCCGTCAATTCTCCACGGAGATGCCGCCGCCGGTGGTAAAATAATCGAGGTTTTTCACTTGAAGTATGATTTTAGATTCTCTTTGTTCCCGCGGTCTTCGACAACTCCGGAAGCTACTGTCGGGTGCTTTCGTACCACGGAACGGAGATTGCGAAAATTATTTGTTTCCAACTAATATTTACAATAAATAACAGCCGCATTTATTCTCGAAATAGTGCGCTAATATAAAAACTTACATTCTGCGTCCTAGTTGTAAGATGAATGATTTTCTAGTCATGCCTGTTGTTTGTGGCTACGTTACTTACTGGTGATTGAAGAACTCCAAATTGCGAAAATTATTTTCTTTTTAATAATACGAGTTCACCTAATGACTACACTCATACTATAAGATTCCAAAATGGTGTAAAAAATATTTATTGATGGCATCTTTCGTCATGTCATCAATATCTCTATGGTTTCTAACATTTAATCCCCGGCTGTTATTATCTTCTGCTATTATTCACAAGATATTCAGAATTAACACTAGTGCATGTAGGATCACTGTATTTAAAAATTACTTCAAAACCTCTCAATAAGGGAAACTGAAACTGAAAATAAAAATCATGGTTGTCAATACCCATTTCTCCAGGATTATAATTTGATAATCATTTGGCAATATTCTCTCATTTTTTCAAAAGGAAAACGTATGTTGCGTCATCTTATTCCTAATAACATGCTTTCTAAGGGAGCCATAGGCATAGCAATCCCTGAATAAGGAATGAGAGATTTTCTCATGCGATGGAAGGGAGCTATTATGTGCAACGGTGACTAGCGTATTACCTATAATTTTCGGAAAAAATCTGCCATGCTTTTGTGGGTCTATTACTTCATTTCACTCAAATAAATACTTCGCTGGTAGTTCCCTGAAACGCCATCTTCATCCAAATTCAAATTTGTTATTTCAGTAATTTTTATCCTTGGTTTTTTTTATCAAATGGTCGATTTAGACTCGAAGTAAACACGTGGGCTGCCGTGGGTCCAGCCATTTGACCATCGTAGACTCAATCTTCGGGCGCTGGAAATGCACATTTTTCTTCGCCGTATTTCTTTCCCTCTCCCCCTTTTCGGTGTTCCTTAATTTTTTCACTTTCTCCTCCGCTGCTTTGCCCCGACGCACGGATATCTGGTACCTCTTGGGCCCCTTTCCACCCCCCACTACCACCACCATCCACCGCGCACTCCCCCATCTTCCCTTGCAAGGTGCGCCAAGACGTGTTCGTTCCTCCCAAGGAGAAGAGAAGAACACATGGGCAACATCAGCCCCTTTAGACGGCAGTTCAACCTCCGCCGTCGTTAGGCGAGTGCCCCAAGCCACCGACCCCGCTCTCCATTACCGGCGGAGCCAGTTCGTCTTGATCACTCGGGACGAGCTCGAGTGCGAGCGGAAGGGGTAGGTAAGGTTGCTGAGGGTGGACTTGGGTAGTAACACGAAGGACATCAGTACGCTAAGTTAAAATAGTTAAATTCCCGAGTAGCACTCAACTCTGCAAAATCAACGAGAAACTGCTATATGTGTTTATCGTTTAAATTTTTAACTCACCGTATCCTCCTCAGTATTCAACCCAAAGGTTGTTTTTTTAGATGAGATTAGAGCTCACCTAATACTAATCCCAACGGTGTGTGAAATTTACGCATCTCACGCACACATGGTAAGGGATGGCGATTAATTTCCCTATAACGCCTATGGTTTCCCAGGTAGGATTCCTACTCGAAAAATCACACAGTCTGGGTGAAACTGCGTTTGCATAAGTAAACGTAACGTGAAATATAATCGTTTAATATAGTATACGCATCAATCACCCGATGGTTGGTTTTGATTGGTAAGGGCAGAGCTGACTAAATGCTAAGCCCTATAGGATGTGTGAAATTCACACATCAACCGTGGTATGGAGAGCATTTCCTTTCCCTGTGCTGCCTATGGTTTCCCAGGAAGGTCTGGTACCCGAAAAAACACAGCTTGATTGAAAATGAGGGTGCTCAAAGTTACCAAGAATCAAATTCGGATCCTCCGGTCAGTAGACTAGCACCCTCTCTGCTGGGCTACCATGCCCCCACAACTTCCTTATTCTTTCTTCGATTTAGTGATCTTTGGGCCACGCTAAGTAGCGTTTGCATTATTTCCGTCCTTTCTCTCACCAAATATTCCAGTAATTAATTCATTACTTCTCTCTCTTACTCTCTTCTCTCTTCTGCCCATATCCCATCTCTTTCTTATCGTTCCCTGGAAAACCTGAGAGTTATGTTTTTTTCGTGAATTCATTTTACTTTCCCATTCCTTTCTCTGTTATGCCCACTTTCTTTGTCCGTCTTGTTTTGTGTGATCCATACCGTGTGAGTTTTTGGGTTTGATCAGACGAGTAAAATTCAAGAATTCTTTTAAATTTTGGTCCTACAATTTTCAGTATTATATATTCACTTTTCTTTCCTATTTCATCTAATCGTTTTGCTGTGTTTAATGCGAAACATTTTGATTCAAAAAGCTCTCTGGTTTAATTTTAGTGCATTGAAATATCTCGTGTCGCGTTAGTAGATTAAGATTTTGTGTTATATGGTAATCCAGTTGCATTTTTCTTGTCTTCGCTAGGTTGGCCTCGTTTGTCTATTGCTTTTGGCTGGATTATTTCTCCTAAATATTCGAATTTCGTGTCTTCGTTTGTTCTTACATGCTTTGTTTTCATATTCCCCTATTATTTTATTATAAACATTTTTAGGATCTAAAAGTGCTTTCGTTTAATTAACTTGAGGATTGTTTAAGAGTTAAACGAAATTTAATGGTTTTTTTCGAGATTTAATCGTTTATTTCACTCGATCAAAGATATATTACTTTTAAGTTACCTGAATTCACGTTGGCAGTCACCTTCCTCAAGTCTGTTTGAGGGAGTGGGGGAAGTGTGTGGTGGTCTCATCGCCGTCGAATTCCCTTCCCGATCGTATGCATTCGTCAGTCTCTTCCGGAATGCGAATGACTTCTGCCGGCTCCCAGGAAGGTTGGGGAGTCGGACGGGAATCGTAGAACATGGGATCCTCCATTGTCCCTGGAAATAATTGGTGGCGCCCCGAAAAACCCCATGACATGCACTGCCAAGAATTCACATCTCTTCTTCGGAAATTTTGCACCCATATTATATCTACTGAGTATTTTTTTTTAATTTATTATTCATTTGTGAATTTCAAAACACCACCGTTCATTTTTTTTCGCCAATGCCTATATTTATGTATGCCAAACTCTTTGTGAAAGAGAATCCTTTGAAAGAGTCAATCCATGGCGTGCACATTTTAAACTTTCATTCCCTTCTTCTCAAATTGCGTATTCGCTTTGTATTTCAAAAACTAGTCGATTAAATCCTCCGCCAAATATTTCTTAAAATTTGTAGAGGAAATTTCCATAAAAGAATATGAGGTGTGAATGCCAAAAATTCACTTCCCCTCTTCGAAATATTTACGGCCATATGGTATTGCAACAGATCACCATTCACGCTTTACATTAAATATCTGCACACATATATTTGTAGAAAGGAGAGCTCGCAAGATATTATACGATATTAATATTGAGAAATTTACTTCTCTTCCTCGAAAACTTTATATGCATCCAGAATTGTAACGAAACTTTTTATGTCTTGTACCAAAAATCTCTTTGAAATACTCAGCGCTAACGAGGGATTTCGTTCAGTGATATTTTCCCTATCAGAAGTCGTTTTGGGAGGATTTTGACTCGTGTGGTAGGCGTGTAAAGGTCCGCTAGAACTTAATAAAAGAACTCTTTCGTGAAACCCTGGTAAATCCTCCCCCGCCCAGATGTCCATCCCCGAATAGACTTGCCGATCTGGCGGACGGTGAGAAATAATTAGTTACGAGTACATAGCAAGAGAAAATTCAAGTATGCGTTCGGGAATGTGGCAAGGCATCCCCTTTACCGTATCAAGCTCACTTTCTGCCGACGTGTAACCATCAAGTTTGGCTGGAATTTAATAATTGGCAGCAAACGGGGACCAGGAAGAGAGCTTACAGACTCTTTATCCGATCCTTCAAAGTAGAGCTTGGCACTCTTTGGTGCAAAAACATGGTCTTTGAATGAAGAAGATGGGATTGGCATGGTGGGTTTGAGTTGCGGTCTGGGGGGACGTTTTTAAATGTAAGATGGATGGAGAAGAAACTCCTAAAGAGGCAAAAATAACAGTTTCAGGCTTAACTTTGTGGAATTCCTTCATGATGAGGGTAGAAAAATAAACTTTGCACTTCCACATAATGATTTAATACTTTCCACGACCATAGTTTTGATGCTGCACATGATATTAATCAACTAACTTATATAGCTATGTAAGTAGTAAAAGTCTGTCAAATCCCTTGCATAAATTAAATAAGGTAAAATTATGATCGGTTTGATAGATGGAGTAAAAGAAGAATTATGTTCCTATGCCTTGAAAATTGAAGTGTCTCTCACCTTTTGCCCCTCCAATGGAGTAGGTAAGGTAAAGAAATTGAGATGATAGTAAAAAGAAGACTCTGAGGAATTCAGAAGGTTTAGACGAAAGGCTTTCGTATCATTGTCTGCGTAGTTTAATAATCTCCCCAGCTTTGCGTAGCACACCCAAAAATACGCGATCGAAAACATTTGAAGATAGGTACCCAGGGTAAAGTGTTAAATTCATGCGTCCATTTCAGCCCTTACAGATTGTTGCATGAGATCATAGAGCGGAGTTATTGCTGAGGGGTATACTTTGCTAAATATTTATTGCCCTTATCAACTGCAAAACTTTAACGCGCAGCATGTTATTAGGGTGCCATATCTAGTGTCACCTCACTTTGGGCTTGTTGTGAAATCTATGTCACCTTAAGCACTGCGGTAACTCTTTACTGAAAATTGTAGTGTATAAAAACATCGCACAATGCATCGAGGTTACACATGAATTCACTTTTATATGGTCATTGGGATAATGTTTAATTTAATGTTAGGTAAGATAATTTTGAACTAAGTACAACATAACAAAAGCATGCTTTTCGTTGCAATACCTTATTAATGAATTCATGTTAGTTTACTATGTTACTTTCTTCTTTATGTGGTCCATCCATTTTTGTTTTATTCAGACGTGTTCGACCTTGTCATATAGGTTATATCCTATATTTGGTGATCAAATACGTCAGATTTACTCCCTTCCGCCCCATAATTTCTTTCTTGCGGGTAAGTTGGAGCGATATCTACGAGGTGTAGAAAAAACCATCCGCTTCGATTATGCATCGTACCCAGGTATCCACGATTCATATAATTAACGAGGTAGTGTGATAAAATTCCAAATTCGAGTTTTCCTTTGCTTTCTGGGGCCTGTCGGTTACCTTTGGTTCCCGATGGCCTTATGTTAGGCTAATTTAACAACCGTTTCCGAGGGGAGAAGGAGGAGAATGCAAAACTTTCAAACCTTAGGTAAGCAGACTATCTGCATTCCAGAGGAGAACCTACGATCAAATCGCTTGAACTACGTAAGTCATGTTGCTTTGAAACTGAAAGGAAATGTGATGTACTCACGACGTTAACCTTAGATGGACAGCCATGTGCCTGCAAAGCAAATGGACATAAAACTGCGAGAGTGGGCAACGTGGGGAATATTTTGAGAAATAAAAAAAAACAAACCCAGAACCAAGTCGGAGCAACCTTGCTGCACCACCGCTTCGCCTTTCTTAACTCTCCACCCTCCCTCCTCCCCTCTCGTCCATTCCACCCCCCCCTCACCAAGACTTCTCCGTCCTTCCAACCCAACTGCCACCATCCCTCCTTTCTCCGAGGATCCAGCCTCCCACAACACCGCCCGGCGGACCTCCTTTGCCATTTTAAGACTCTTGCAGCTTCCCTTAAAGGTCTTCTCGTCCTTCCCCGCCGCCGTCTGGTCGAAACGAGACTCACGTCCTCTTGCGCGATATTATCCCCCCTCTTGGTCCCCCACTCTCCCCTCATTCCCCGTGAACACTCCTTCGCCCCTTATCCGAGCCCCCCCTCCTTCCCCTGTCCCTTAAAAACCCACCTTCTCCTAACCCTGTCACGGTTCATCCCTGGAGCATCTGATCCTTCCTCCCCCTTCCCTCCAATTTCCTTCATGGGCAGTCACACCGCTCCCGCTTGCACGTGAGCGCAAAAACACACACACGCACTCTCTTCCTCGCTTTGTCTGTTCTTCACTCCAGAGCGAAGAATAACCGAGTTAATCCTGTAACTCGAGTTACCGAAGTTTAAATTTCGTGGACCACGTCACAGCTCTTATGTGAGAGTACAGGAAAGTCTTTGAATCTAAATTGGTTCAAAGTATGGGATATTATCATCTAATCGATGGTTTAAAATTATTAATAAATTTATGTATTTCGCGTATTTCCGCCATACTCACTGTGGCACTAACCCCACAGTATAGTGACGGTTGGTCATGGACGAATTGTGTCCTTCGGACCTCCAATTGTGCTTGAAAGGTTGCAAACGGGCGGATAAATGAAAAAGTCGCTGGGTGTGAACTCATATCTTGAAGGTTGACTGAGCTGGATACAGCAACCTCAATTTGAAATATTGTTGACCACTTTTCTCCCAGTGAGAGGTCGGGCATTTTCGTTAAGAAACAGAAATCTTGTTTGACTTGTGTCTCACCGACGGTGAACGAACCACAGAATGCAGAGGAGAAATGATGCCATTAGGTAGCAGAATAGGATAGCTTCATAACTGAACGTTTGAGTGATAAAAAAAGGGCATCAAAGATGTTTCCATCTCCCTTCACACTAATACGTTGTGCTTATAATCACCGTTAGTTTTCCCTCCGAAAATTTATATCTTAAGTATATTATTCTTCCCGACTCCATATAAACATTTAACCCTATTTCCCATATCGTCCGTGAATTTTCCAAGTAATTTCCTACAAGCATTCCTGTTGTGAACTTCCCTCCGATATCTACCTCTCAACACATTTCTATTTTTCTGAACCTCACTTTGTTTATCCAATCAACCCGCTAATTATTTTTAATATGGTAGTGATTGTTATTCTCCTCTTCTACTCGTACCTCTTATTCACTTCACTTATTCACCAAATATTTCACATTAATATTCAATGCCAAATAGAGAAAACAGATTTACCTTTTCGGAATGGCTAGATAACTCCCGTCAACCCAATATTATTTAGTGTCAAATTAATAGTTACTTTTTCAGTTTTCGTTTAATTTTTTGGGATATTCAACATTTCTGTTGAAGTAACTATCGATTAGAAAGATATGAATCGTTCTCTTCTGATTAGACTGTGAGATGGTTAATTCATTACCTACTGTGCATGCGATTTTTGCATTAACTGTTATCCGTATAGGCGACCACACAAGAGTTTTGCACATGTTTCTAAGTTGTATTCCGATCTATGTATATACCTGATTTCTATAATTTTGCCTTAGTAAAATCGCCTTAATTATAAGTATAATTTAGCTGTAGTCTACATTCTTAGGGTAGGTTTTTGATATGACCCAGCCAATACACCCTACTGTTCTTCCAAGCCAAAACTCACGTGGGAGAGAATATCCGTATACCACATAATACATATTACAACACTCAATCTTTAGCTTAGTATACTTTTTGCTCATATAATTTCATCCGAAATGTCTCTCCTTTTCCTCCTTCTACCTCGCTTTCCAGGATTCTACCCTCTATCGCCACTTTCAGGATACTATTGTCTCTCAGCACCTCCTGCATTCACTGGTGCAGGTTCCTTCGTATTTCTCCCAAAGGCCATCTCTCATCCCTTAATAAGTATGGCACTTCATCATTTGTTTTCCTTCTCTCCCATTTTATTTTCTCCATTCTGCTCCTCACCTATTTGCTTAATCCACGCCACGAAAAAATACCAACCATGTTAAAAGTTAATGCTTAAATATCTTTCAATAAATCATATTCTTTCAAGACCATGTTTTCGTTAATGATCAAATATGTAACTGGAAATAAATCTTTAAAATTCGACTCATACCGAGTTATGACCCATGATTCCCCAATCTGTGAAAATTAGTCTAATTGAGTGTATTTAGTGACCTTTTAAAACGTGAATCAGTCTTTATTTGACAATAAATTCAATAACTGACGATTTTGACACTACATTTTACTTTTTAAGGAAGCTACCGAGAAGTTACTCAAAAATAGTCACCAATCCTCTTATTCTCTATTTCACAATTATAAGGAAGTTGGCTCTTTGTGGAGGAGGAAACACTCAGGTAGGAATCAAAAGCCACGACCGATGCATTAGCAGGCGATGGCGATACCCCGCTTCTACGAAGACTGATATGTTGTTTTTACATTTATCTTTGGTGGATTTATGAAAATCAGTGCTGGCTCTGTCTCATTGTTCGTATATTTTTGGTAACTTTTCCATCACGGCCAATATCTTCCCTTAGTAGTCTGCACCACTGTTGTTTTCCTCATTTCGCAAGGCCATTACTTTCTTAAGGAGATGTCAGAGCGCAAGACACACGCACCGGGAGGATTGTTCCTCGGTAATTTCAACTCGCCCCCATCCCTTTCGCTTCCCTCGCTCACCCCCACACGTTCACGTCTCACACCCCACTCCTTCCACGCGAGAGGGTTTTGAAAGAGGGTGGCGAGAGGGAGGAAGGGAGGGAGGGCTGCGGCGCTGCCGTGGTCTCTGATCTTTTCTTGCCCTCTTTCCAACCCCGAATTTTCGCTCGACATAGACCGCTGTCTGAAGGGAAAGGGAGGGTGCGTGACCCCATCAACTTGCCCCTTTGTTTCTCCGTCGGTTCGTTTCGTTTTTTTAATGCGCGGTCCAGAAATCAGGGTATTTTTACTACGCCCTTTGAGGCCGTGGCAAACCCCCGGATAGTCGCTTTTCTTTTTTTCCCCTTCCTCTCTTCGCCACATTAAGGCCGTGAGTTGTTAATGCGTGACGCGTTGGTAATTTATGCGAGACCGTATGAAAGGTGGGGAAAAAATATTTAACTATCTTGCAGAAAATCGTAACCCCAGACCTTTGCTGCCGAGGGATGTTAAGCATTCCACCACTATTTTCGGCAATCACATCGTCGTCTCCCGTCTCAAATGTAATGCGCGAAGCGCACGATTACTATGATAACTTCGTGTTAATTTGGTCATATCACGATTTAAATTATGTAAATAGATTTTTTTATTCAGAACCAGGCAATCGATTTTTTAAATATTTTACCTTTGCATTAAAAAGCACTTTTTATACGAGTTATTGGCCATGCTATTAAAATTAATTGATTTTAATTACATTACGTCGTCCCTAATTCGAATGCATTTCATGTCAACCTGTTCGTTAAAGATCTGAAGCATGAAAAGAATAAATCGCTTATAGTATAGAAAGGTTTATAATAATTAAATTGATACCTCATGTCAATTGAGAATTCATACACTATAATTTCCCTAAATATGACCTTTGGAAGGGTTTTCTTTTCGTCACACACTACGAAGATATCAATTTACATCTAACCTAAAGTATAATTTTAAATATGCATTCTCAATGCGAATATTTTCATGTGCAGTCTGTGAAATGAAACGACTTAAGGCCACTCGAAGATTCCTGGTATCGAAATCGTGTGATATTGAGTTTCTATCAAGCATACTCAGGGATAGTAACGTTTTACCCTTCATTTTCACTGCTGATTTTTCCCATTAAAATATAAAATTTGAATCGTGATCATGTTGGGTTATGGAATGAAAATAAGAGAAAACAATATTAATTCTAATGTGGTGTTCTTTTTTTCCTATGTGTTACGGTCTTTTCAGGGAAAAGGAATTTCAAAAATAGTGTAGTGATTTTTTGTTTCGTACAAATAACGTCACATACCCCAGGAAGCTAAAAAGGGAAAAATAAATGGCGAAAAAAAATAATTCCATCTGATAAAGCAAAATATAGAACGTACCGGTGTTGAGAAAAATTACTGAGGAAGGCTAAGGATGAACTACGTATGCGTAAACAAGTGAGTAATGGGAAATTTCGCCTCAAGGGAACCTGAGGGAATGAAGAGATTAAGATAGAAAGATCTCTTTATATGGGCGAAATTGAGACCAAATGGCACCTTCTTCCATTTAACCCATCGTCGTATGCATATGATATTAGGCATAAAAGTTATAATTACATGCATATATACTCATAAATACATATAGACCGACAGACATACATTAAGCACAGATTTGCACATGTAGAAAAAAAATATATATATATATTCATATTTTTATAAATGAATATATATATTATATAAGCATCCGTATATTCATATATATATATATATATATATATATATATATATATATATATATATATATATATATATATACATAAACATCCATATAGTCGTATATAAATTATGCACCTAAACAAACAGACATACTCAAAGTAAATGACAGTGAAGAAAGAGAACAATAAAATAGGGAAAGTCTAAGCAAAGAATGACATAATTAAGAAATAACAGGGAACAGGTTTAGTTTGTTCAGAAAATCAATAATTCGCGTATTGATAACCCGTGATGATGGACGACCATTAGGGGAGGAGAGTGAGCATAGCATTCAGCAAATGTTCTGGATATTTTGAAAAAGACGATGAAACTGAATAGTTGTGCCTAATCATTCAGCAAGAAGAATAAATTGGGGGAGGGGGAGAGAAATCTAGTTTAACAAGGTGCAGGTTGACAGATAACCATAGTATATTTTTCTTCCAATACCGAGATTCAAGTGGTCGTCACTTGGCCGCCATCGACCGCCATTCGGTCGAGCGGAGAATTTTCGGGTATTTTTTTTATTCTGCCCCGCCCATTTGTGCCTCGGATTCGATCGTGATTCTCGTGCGTCACTCGGCAGTCTTGGATGCTTTGCATCTCGCGCTTGAGTGGGCACAGTTTTTCAAAGGCGCCAAGGGCGGAGGAGGCGTTAAGTTCGAGCGATCGACTCGGAAGAGTTATTCCTGCGTCCACGGGATAACCTTGAAAAGGTTTCCGAAACAAAGAAAACACTCCTCCACGCCGCGCACGTCAGGATATGTTCTCGAAGTAAGTTGGGTAATTCGTTTGTGTACGTTTGAGACATCCTTAGAACTAATAACCGTCTCATCGAGGATTGGCATTTTTCGTTCTGCCCTGTTTCGATGTCGCAACGGTCAGTGCTGTCGCAAAACATGGTGGGGTCAGGTTAATCGAATGTCGGCCGTGGAGGACCTGGAGTACCAATGCAGTTCATTGAAGCGAATTCCAAGTCTTGCACAAGGAGAGTCCCTTTAGTTAGGATATACCAGGGGTGGCCAACAGATCGATCATGAAAGGTTTTTCGGTCGATCGCACCAACACTAGAAATATTAAAGTTATTTTTTTTAATTTTCAAAATAAATCCTTTATTTTTTTATGTAACGTATCATACAATATACTCACTCAATTTTACTTTACTACTTACTCAACTATACTATACTCACTCAATTTTACTCTCAATGATTTGCAAGATTAGATCGTGAGTTACTTTCGTTGTGGTAGATTCCAATTTATCTTCAGAGTATCAGTGTTCACCGCAGCCAAAAAGAAAATTTGGCCACCCCTGGTATAGTACGATAATTTAATGATGTTATTTTCAAAGCTACTCAAACCATTGTTACCAACGCGAAGTTCGGTTTGAAATGTGAGGGTAGAGTTCATGTAGAGTACGTCGCTATGAGAGCCGGAATGCCTACCTGCCATTGAATACCAACATGGCGAATATACTACCTTGATCAAAAATTTCCCGGAATTTATTCAGAAAATTAAAAATACAAGTTTATTCATCTAAATCTATATTGTCCCCTTCAAAGTAATCCCCATCGACTGCAACACACTTATGCCAGCGCTTGATCCAATCCTCGAAACATTTTTTATATTCGGTTTTCGGTATGTCCATCAGTGCTTCCTGCGATTTTTCCATTACTTCCTCTCGGCTGCTAAAACGCGTTCCCCGTAATGGTTTTTTAACTCGATTGAACAGAAAGAAGTCACAGGGAGCCAAATCAGGTGAATTCGGTGGCTGTTGGATGGTATTTGTTGCATTTTTCGTCAAAAAATTACGAATAATGATAGCACTGTGCGACGGTGCGTTATCATGGTGCAAAATCCACGAGTTTTCTGCCCACATTTCTGGTCTCTTTCGGCGAATTGCTTCACGCAAACGTCTCATAACGCCCAAATAATACTCTTTGTTTACTGTCTGGCCTTCTGGCAAAAATTCATGACGCCGTTGTAATCCATGAAAACCGTCAGCATTGCCTTCTTTTTTGACTGAAAACGACGTGGTTTTTTTGGTCTCGGCTCATTTGGTGAACGCCATTCACTTGCCTGATGTCTGGATTGCGTGTCGTACTCATAAACCCACGTCTCGTCTCCAGTAATGATCCTTTTGATGAATGTGGGATCGGATTCAGCCTCGCAAATCATGTCTTTTGCGACGTCAACACGGTCTCTTTTTTGCATGAAATTGAGGTCTTTTGGCATGCTACACGACGGAAACCCAAATCATTAACCACAATGTCTTGGGCGGATCCATAGGCAATGTTCAAGTCCTCCGCTATTTCTCTGATGGTTAATTTGCGGTTATTGACCAACATTTCTTTTACTTTATCAATTTTTTCACCGACTTTCGATGTCGATGGTCTGCCACTGCGTTCATCATCTTCGATTGACTCACGACCACTTCTGAACCGCTCGTGCCACTGGTAAACGACCGTTTTTTTTAGAGAATCGTTGCCGAAACACTTTTCCAACATTTCCAACGTCCGTGCGCCACTAAATCCGTTTTTTACGCAAAATTTAATACAAGTTCGTTGTTGCAAATTTAAATCCATTTCTGCAATTGTAAAAAATCGCCAACACGCACAGAGATAGATGTACTCTTGGCTACGTAACTTTTGCAAATGTCAAGTTATGACACTAAGATTTAAAGGGAATATCAACAACAGATGTACCAATTTAACAAAAAAAACAGAACTCAAATCGGAACGATGGGAGCGCCACACGGTGGTTATTCCGGAAACTTTTTGATCAAGGTAGTATTTACCCTTACGGAAATCTCGGCGCGCCGGTGACTGGCTAGAGACTTTTGAAAATCATAGTGCGCACATTGACGAAAGGGTCATTCTCTGCCCTATTGCTAGAGCGGTTTCCTACCCATTCGTCTTCATAAACTGCATCATCCATTATTAATAAATATCATTGTGTTTTCCACACTTTTATTTGTAAGTGACACAATGCGTGTCACTGCCCTATGTATAGCATATTCATGTGCAAATATTTTGCTATTTTTTTTAATTACGACTTTCCACAAAGTAACACCTGACACCATGAAGATTTTTGAAAGCACTAACTGAATTCATAGAATGTCCATCTAGAAAATATCGACTTTTCGTTCCGAAGGGCGCATATTTGAGCGTTATTTTTTAAATGCACTCGTGTAATCAGCGTAATATATGTACGTGCATTTGTAGGCCACTTGCCACGCACAGATAGGCTTTAAAGAACAGTCCTTAGAATATTGGGGTTTTCAATATTTTCAGCGGAGGAATTGATCCCGGCCAAGTCCTACTATTTAGCCCATTCTTTAGAGATTTAACGGTTCTCTTGGTTATGAATAATAGTTCCGCATCCAGGCGGACAGACTAGACATTGGCTGCACGCCTCCGACGGTGACCCCGCGCGCCCTGGGGCCGATAGCGGACGGAGGAATTCAAGGGGGAAGCAGATTAATTCCGGGAGATCGGAACGCCAACAAAATTTTAGTCCATCGATCGAGAGGTCTCCCGCCCGCTCCGAGGATACTTGGAGGGAGGCAGCGTGGAGAGGGAGATAGAGAGAATGAGAGAGAGAGAGAGAGAGAGGGGTCGCGGTTTCACTCTTTATTTCCGTGTTTTTGTGCCACGGTCAGTCACCTTAGTCACTCACTCAGTTGTGATGGCAGCGGACCGTAACCGACGTCTGTGTTCATTCTTCCGCTTTGGCGGAAGCGAATGGCGATCGCCAATATTTGGACGCGCGTGACGATCCTTCTCCCTCCTACCCATCACCGCTCAGAGATCCCTCAGGGTCGCAATGGCTCCGCCTTGCGGCTCCGAGTTGAAAATAAAGATCTACATGCCGTCATCCAAATTATTTCCAAGCAATAAGGGAGGGATAAAATGAGATGTAATCGGCAATAAAAGCGGTGTTTCAAGGCCAATTAAAAGAATGGGACTTGGATATTACCGTCGATTACTTGAAAAATATCGGAGAAGATTGTCTTGATTTTCGTTTCACTTAGCTGTCCATGCGGTAATTTAATAGGAAAGCTATCATGTCGTTGGTTTAGTTGGCGACTTCTTTGTTGTGCCATTTTCACTCGCAAAATATCTTTATATTTTGAAAACTGCACACAATTGTTCAGCTTGGGTATCCCAAGCCAGGGCATGGTCCCTTAAATGTGTCCCTGGAGACTTCATAGCCAAAGTGAAGTACCAAACTTAACGTAAAAACCCCGTAGCAAAATAAAAATTATACCTGCTTATATCGTTAAGTCCGGGTAACTCTGAGCACATGCAGATTCAAATAAAATGGGTGATATGTCGGGTGGAATATCTTCCTGCGAAACATTCCTCTTGCCATAGGCGATATTGCCTCCCCTACACCGATTTGCGAATTTCACAAACCGTATAGGGCTTAGTATTATGTGAGCACTATTCCCATCCATTAAATCAACCTCCGAGTTGATAACTGCAGATTGTGTTTTTGTCAATGTTTTCTGAGTTCTTTCAGAGTGCTCCCGTTTAAGGCTAGTTCATGCCGAAAGCAACGGCAACGCCTACTTCGTAGCTGTTACTAAACTAAAACGGAAAAATGTTCAGGTTATTAAGTCCTAAAAATAGTTAA
Source organism: Hetaerina americana (assembly GCF_022747635.1). NCBI lineage: Eukaryota > Metazoa > Arthropoda > Insecta > Odonata > Calopterygidae > Hetaerina > Hetaerina americana. Next base: position 68,000,269 of record NW_027286985.1, on the reverse strand, counting down.
TTTTCAAACAAATATTTTGATTCATTGATTATAAAAGTAAGTTTCGTGGTTTGTTTACTCTCTCTCCGTTTAATATTCAGTTTCCAGCTTGATGAGATGAAATAATTCATATTTCAAAAAATAATTTTCACTTTTCCGCGAAATATAAAAGTTTTAATCAACAAATTAATTGTTTTGAAACTTTTTAGTTGGTGAAAGAGTGCTAAATTCTCTTTACAAAAATTTTTAAATTATTTTTTTCCCTTTAACTCTTTTATTCTTCAATACACTATGACTCAAAATAACTATTGAAGTTTTAGGAAATGATGTACGAACGGTATTTTTCAGAGTGACTTACTGATTGAATTTTTTTGCGGAGTAGCTCACCACTGATCTGTACTCCAGCATAATCAATATTTCATTATCACCCTCAATAGAAAGTCAACGTTTCAAATACCTAATTTATCTTTATGTTGCCACTTAACCATATATCAGTCAGCTTTTAAATCTCGAGTCTCAATCGCATATCCTAGATATCTTTCTGGAAAGTACATAAACAGAAGGAATTAGGTGCTATGATCGTGTCGCGCTGGAGTCATCGTATTTCATGGACGGAAGCGGTAAGGTATTTAAGCATGAGGTTAGGAGATAGTATTAATTGCATGCAGGATGTCAACTTTCCCTAGTTGAAGCCATTAATTCTCCCTCAGTCCCTCTTCCACGTCTGGAGAGAGCCCAACGGGTGTGCAATACACCAGTCCAATACGCGGAAATAGCTCTATTTAATCCTTGCTGAACAGATCATAAGTCCTTAAAGTAAGTCACGAGCGTTTGCAGCTGCAGAGAAATCGCTTCCCTCTCGCTTTTCTGTTGGACAGGTTAACTCTTGCCTTGTTAGAATCGACAGGAGTGACTCTTCGAATGTTTTCATGCATGAGGAAAGGATAGAGGGAAAATGTGAGTTTTTGTTGTTTACATTTTTGACGCGTTAGAAATGCTTTAAAATTCTGTTGAACTCACGTTCCGAGCGTAATATACACGGCTTAAAATAAATACTAAAAAGCTGAGTAGGCTTAAGCGTCTTTTGAGTAAATGTGAGTTCATCGGGTTTGTAAAAAATATATTTCGGCACCGGATGAGTCCGAGGAAATTTATAAATTCTGATAAAATAACTATTAAGTCTATGCGTTTATCTCCTGAAGATAAATTATTGTTCAGCCCGTTTGTAAAAAAACAATAACCTTTCACAACACGTGCCCTGATTGATGATTGGTTCACCTTATATTAAAGTGATTTTCTGCTTAAATATTAAAATGGCATCACTCTCTCAAGTGCATGTAACTGGGAGACATCCGTATGTATCTATAAAGTGCAGTCTACGCAACTGATACAGACTCAGCGCTTTTGATTTGCAGTAAAAATCGGTCACATGCGAGACACGAAAAAATATCATTCGTTATGTTTGCATGCTCCAAGACGGCGATTGTCACACAATTATTTGATTAATTGTAAAACTATAGAAAAACCTATAAATTTGTACGCATACGTAAAAGTAATTTTGATATGACACTATCTGTTAATTCGTCTGTTGAGTTATAAATACTTATCTTTGGAAAGTGTAAAAGCACGTCTGAATAGTTTTCGAAAACGATGCCTGAGCCCGTTGAACGCGACCTTTCAAACCTTTTCCTGGTCCTTTACCCCTACAAGGATTCCGATACATTTGCATTGTCAATTATATTTCCCTGGCTTGACAGGAATAAGCAATGTTCATAAGCTGACTCTATTAAACTCGCAGTCGTTAATCAATCGCAGGAAGGAATTTTACGGATGGCTCTACTATTTTGACACGGAAATTACGTAAAATGCAGTTGGTTTCATACTGCTCATTTTTCTTCATGCACATATGTATGCCTTTACTTTTCTAAAATCGTCACTTAATATGGCGTCTTGGTTACATGGTCCATACTGTTAATCATCAACGATTTCCCATCTGTGGCAGCAAACTTGCAAGGACATGAACCCGTGCCCTTTCAATTTTCAGGCATGAGGTTTGGCCTTCAGACTTAACCTGATCCACGAATGTAAATCCTTGAGCATCCTCCATTGAATAAATAATATAAGCCGCTAAGTACGAAAATGAACTGTTCAACCTGTATCCCATCTAATATTTCGCTACCATTAGGACCTTAAGCAATATTTTTACCGCTAATTAGTACTTGGTATTTTCTCTATTGACTGAAGATTTTTACTCCCAATACCTTCTAACGAACCTATGTCAGAAAAAATTTGCCGCCAAATTGGAAAGCCAATATTTCATCATAAAGCACATACTCTCTGAATGGCTTAGGTGCGGTGGAGCATGAGGCTAATTTGCATATAAAATAAACTGTATATTTTAACGGAGCAAATTCGACAATAGCTCGATTTTCCTGATTCTTTGACACTGCAGAAATACGTTTGATAAGCTGTCAATTATTATATTTAATTTGGCACTGGTTTCATTGAGGATGTCAAACGTAGGCTAAGTTGATTCGATTTTTTAAGAAAAAGATGTGTGTGTGTACCAGCTGCTGGAGGTTAAAGTAGGTGAAATTTATCATGGAAACAAAAGCTGGAGCGATGGTTAGGCTCGCTGGGGAATGATCCAGAGGGCTATTCGTGATAGAATGATTCCAGGAAGTAGTGCAATAAAAAAAATACAAATCTCCTAGGAGAGCCGAGAAAATGTAATGTATAATGCTTCACGCGTTTTTACCGCCCCAGTTAAAATCTGTGCCACAGGGACAAAAAACCGCCAATTAAAGTAGCTGGGTAAATATTATGAAGAAAGTTTTTCCTGCCACTTTATCAACGGGCGTTTTAACATTTTACTATGGCAACAGAAACTGTTCTAAGTAGATTATAAGCATTTGAATCAAGATCAAGATTTTATAAATTATCTCTTCTAGATTTATCTCTTCGTGTTCGAGAATAAATTAGCATTATTTATGAACTTCGTGCCTGGGAATTGATTTTCGTGAGTCGCTGTGCAAACACACACCTCGGGGTCTATTTTTTCCTGCCTCCCAATAGTTTATAAGTAAATGCCTAGGCAATGGCACGATCATTTCAAGATATTTCAAGAAGTACCACATCATTTAATTTTTTTGCCCGAAGCACTTTAAATTTTTCGTCATGTGGAATGCCAGTTAATTGTACGAGGCAGGAATAGTCCAAGGAATGTGATTCCCCTTGAAATGAATGTATTCCCAGAACAATGAAAGGGATTCAAGTGTCGAGATGCTTACTTGGTCGGAGTATGTGTGGTTCAAAGGAAACCCCTTTAACCCTTGCAGGCCGCCGCGCGTCTTCGAGATAACCTGGAGGTAACGAGCATGTGGGAGGGAGGGGAATGAGTAGGAGAGTGTCTTCGGGCAGGCAATCCTCGAGCGATAATCACGGCAGGAGATCTCCAGCAGGAGTTAGCGGAAGAAGCGTGGGAATGACGGGGAGGATGTGTGAATGGGGGCGTATGTAATTCTATCCACCCGGAGAGAAAGGTTCAGTGACCACCCGCCTTAGTACAGTTATGTTCCCACAAATATCCAGATGCATAATGTACCTACCTACCTATTCGACGAGGGGATTTAAAAGTCAGCTGGCCAAGAGGAGATTTAATTGATCCCGTGGTGGAACTGTAACGCTAAAGGCGTTAGTTCTTTTCATCGTCGCCCATTATGTTCGGAAATTAATAATTGTTCCCGCCACAAATTCGTGCTCGCGCGCGCGGCACCCTCGGCCCACTGAAAACGAGCTCATTTCACGGTTTTTTTGCGAAGCAGCGGTGCGAGCTAAACGTTTATCAGGGCCTTACGTTAGGGGATGCATCCGCTCCGTAAATATGAGCAATTGGGTTTCAACGAAGAGCGTTCATTAGGAGTGACCCATTTCTCAGGGAGCGTTTGCCGAACCAACATACGAGCGAGCGAGCACCAGAACCACTTACCTCGCATCGTAAACTCGACGGAAAACACGTATTCAGTTTTTGAGCTTCTCGAAATGTCTCGAAACAGCGTCGTAGGGACTCGGGGAATTTTTTTTTCCTTTGTCTTTTGTGACTGCTTGACCTTGGCCTTTATTGTATGCTTGGGAGCCTCTCCCGAAGGGAACCTCGAAGTTGCAAAATATCCGACAAAAATTGCGCAATCATTAATGAAACACGCCAAATAAGTTAAATACAATAAATTAGTGTGGAAAAGAAATTGTGAATTCCGATCTCATAATTAAAAATTAAGGTAAAGTCCATTCGGCGGAGCATTTCTTATGTTTTTGTGCTATCTTCCTCGATCACGAAGACTCCTTGCTTAGTATGCTTTTTAATTTCCACTATTCATCCGATTTGGAATGCTTATACAAAGAATTCTCCCTCAGTGTAATATACTCGATTTCCATTTAATAATATTTAAACGTTCATTCTTATTAATATTATGTTTGAACATTAGCACCAAAGGCCATGAGCACATGCATGCATCTTCGCGCTTTGAGCAGCTTCGACTAGATTTATTTCAATACAATAAATTAAGTACTTTGTCATTATTTAGGCATTAAATTAAGCTGTATGTAATATATGGGTTTCTCTTATTTGCTGTTGTGCTACTCGTGATTTTCTGCGAGACTTTCTTCTTGGGTAATTTATTCTAGCGACAATAATGTCCTTTCACGGTTTTAATCCATCCCAGTGCAATCGTATAAGTTAAACCTCCGCTCTCTTTGAAGATTTATTTCATCAATATTAGCACCAGAATGATCGTATTTCGTAAATCAGCAATATTCATTGCAAACACACTTTCTTGCCACCCCCACTTTTCTAAGCGCCCCGTCATCAGACACAAGGCCGTCACCAAAATACGTGGTATAGGTTAGAAGGCCGTCTGTTCTGCAAAATGCGACCCCGCTCAGTCACTCGTTAATTAAGGTGCTAATTCGCGGCGTACTTGAGGTATGACATCGAGCCATTACAAAATTTCCATAATGTTTTTCAGCCGTCGATCTTTGAAGGAGATTTCGAGCGTAACGAGAGTTTATTTTTTTGGAACAAAAATATACGTTTCAGGCAGCACTTTTCGCGGCTCGGGGCCGATTAATCTACTTACCCTCGTGCGTGATCATCGAGGCTTGACCTACGTCAACAGAAAGAGAAATTAAGAGAAATTGGGTGTGCCCCTCAGGAGTTGATTTGAAAGTCTTCGGGAATTCAATTTTTTTATTTCCTTCCCCCTCAGAAAACAATAATCGATTAGGTCTCGGATGCATTTCCATTCCATTGTTTCTCTTGTATATCTTGCCTGGCTTAGATGGAAGATTAGATCGCCGGAAAATATTTGAAATTCTGATTTTCTTCCTTATCCGAGCAAATACTTTCTGAATGAATTTTGGTTTACGGTTGCAGAGCGAAGTATCCTCTGTGACCAGCAGTGGAAGTAATAATTCGCAACGGTTGCGTAAATGGCCCGTGTCAACTTCATTGAGGGAAGAGACCCCATTAATAAATTATCCTATAAATCACATCCAGTGTGCTATGCTCACTTTTCTTATGCATGTTAAACATGTATGCATAATATTAGCCCCCAATTTTAGCTGTTTAAAAATTCCGATGATTAAGTCCGTTTCTGGTGGTATCAAAATCTGATGGCGCCCGAGCGAGACATGGACTTTTTTCTTTTCTTCAATGGGATTGTTGCCTTTAAATTATTTCCAATATTCTGGCATATTATTCTCCTGGTAACATTTAATTTTCCGTATAGAAAGCTACTAAGCCTACTGTCATCCTTTCCGATTTAAAGTTGTTTTTAATACGCATAAAATATCCGAGCCATAGTGAAAAATGTCGTTGCTATGAACTAAGTGCACTGAGAATACCGTCATAATTTGCTTATAAGCGAGAGGTTTATTTGAAATACGATTGGGGAAGAATTTTAATACGATTTTTGCCAGACGTAGGGAAATTATCTGAGCAAAGATGATTATTTTGTCCAATATTTCTAGAATCTAGTTCAATAGTTCAATCTTTTAATTAATATTTCAGTTTATTTTTATACTATGGATGACGAGAAATGTAATTCGCTTGCCGTTATGAGCCAGGCTGGGTAGATGTATAATTTTCTGTAATATTCATTCATTGTTTCATGTGTACTTATTTTTCTTCGGAATTTTAGTATATTTTATTCATAACCAAACAATAATTACTTAATGGGTTGCAAGATTAAATTATATTGAATTCAATTCTTATTATATAAAATTGAAGACGAACATTATAGGAAATGGTTTCTATCGATGACTACTCTCAACTATTGTACACGTAGAGGATTCTGAGGATAATGACCAATAATTACATATACGATTCGTCAACACACGTCGGTCTGCAAAAAGCAGGCCATAACTTTTAAGGAATCGCTGCTTTGTGCCTGTCTGTGGTGAATCCATTTGGTCGCTCCCTCCGAGATGATTTTCATGATGTGTTATTTCTCTTATTCGGCTCCAGTAAATTGTTTAAAACAACCAGGTGACAAAAATAGAATAAATTTTGTTTTTTTTCAACCGTAAATCTCAGTCTTCTTCCCACCCTACTCGCTCCTGACATTGCCCTCGGGAAGCTCGACTCGGCGACCACCCCCTGATCTAAGCTAGTTAACTAGGTGGTATAGCATAAAAGTAGTCATTAATGTATATTATACAAAAATAAAAGCATAGGCATAAAATAAAACGGAAAGGTTGGGGGACAATGAATAGGAGCTTTGTCCACGAGAAATGAAAGTATTGTATTTACATGTCATCATGCTTATGCCAAGGAGATGTTCTAAAAATAAATCGAAACGTCGTTCTGTAGCGTATCTGGAAAGCATGTGAATGAACAAAAAGAATTAAATAGAATTTTTCCTAAAAAATTTGATAATAATTTTAAAAACGTAAACTAATTAAAAAACGGCAATTCAGCCTGAAATAAATAATTATATCCTCTGGGAAGAGCAAGTATCCACAAGTAGTGCCGACCATATTTCTTTTTGAATTTTATGAAAGCCAAAAAATTATTTCCGAAGGGGGATGGGTTGGTAGAGGACCCCCATGGTACCCTCCCATCCTCATAACCCCCCTCAAAACCTCCTCGGCATGCCTCGAGGAAGTGTCACTATAATTTTTGACCGATATTCTAAGCAAATCTATTTTTGGGGAACGGTTCCTGGAAAGGTATTATTCTTTTGTTACTGTAACCGACTCGCGGGGATAAATGCCCAGTCCCGCTCGAATAGCGTGCTCGGCATGGACCCCCCACCCAACCCAACCCCAATTCCCCCGTCCCTTTGCTCCCGACCGAAAGAAAACCTCGATACGATAATTCACGCCCGAACCGGCGAGGGAAGCGGTGACGCAACCACTTTTGCCTCCCTCCTCCCCCCCCCCCCAACCTTACATCTCCTTATCTCCCGCCCCTCAAATCGGCCGGCGTGACGGCCACCTCCCCGAGAGAGCGGTCGGTGTCTTGGCTCCGTCCCTGTCCGAAATAAGAGCGAAAAAAGAAGAAAAAATGGAGGAATAACGAGCGCGTCCGGATCGTTTTATTTCTGGATCGCAGAAAATATCAAGATCAGTCTAAAATGGAGCAAAATGAGAGCGAAATCAACGGCACAAGAAATGTCGTCTCTCTTTCCCCTTACCTCCCGCCTTCGTTGCCATCCCCCCCCTTTTTCATTGCCCGCCCCGCCCCACCCCGTCCGGTAACCCGCTCGCTGCACCGCCATCCGCCGCCGAGCGTGGCGAGGGGGAGAGAGAAAAAATCAGAGCGTTCGTCCCGAGCAGCGAGCGGCGTTGCCTTGGGAAACGTGTCGACGGGAGATTGGGACGAATGGGTGCGGAGCGAAAATTATGCAATACACGTTGGATAATCGTCGATTTAGCCGATGTATTTTTTTGCTGTTGTTCCCGCTGTTAGATTTGCATTTCTCAGCCATCTTTGCACGAAGCCCGGGAGATTGATTAGAAAAAAGTTTTAGACCGACCTTGAGCGGAGATCGAACCCGGATACCGCACGACTTGCTCCCCGATAAATATTACACCTTCACCAAAAATGATGTCCAACCGATTCCGAGCCACTGTGCACTTTAAGCTCGGCCATCGTCCATTTTCCACCGTCGGGTATCACTTATTATTTCATTTTTTTAAATGTAAGAGTATTGCTTTGAGTTTGTCTGAATAATTATTGAAATGAAATTTTGAATGAATTATTAGAATTTTCATCAAATGTTGCCATGAAATAAATATATATAATCGATGAGATTCCGCAAAAGATAAAGGTGCAATTATAGGGACATTTGTATTAAATATAAATTATAAGAATCACATTAGTTTGGATTTATTTCAAACGTCTTCTCAAGGATAAACTATCCATCCAAAGGAAACGGGTCAATAACTTCTCAAGAGAGTTCATTCCATTATTTACGTAATTTCTCTATTTAATATTCGAACGCACGGTGAAATTAGATCTTTGTCCTTAACATTCCAATTTCCAATCAATTTCCACTATCCCAGGAATATTACCTTAAGTTGTAATTTTGAAGTAAGTAAATGCTGCCTGTCCTGTAAAATCATTTAAAAGGATATAATTGTTATAGCCCCTGGTATTAGTCGTAGATTTCACATGCCCCGTCTCCAGAACTGCCCTTATACCTGTATACATCTATTTGACCACCTAGTTTATTACTTTTTTACGAGTTTTGTTTTGGGATCGCAAAAGTTGACTTTAGGAAGAGTCAGATGATACCACTGGTACAGTCCGTTGTATCACAAATTGCTCTACAAAGTTCCATAAAATAATAAGTTAAACGATCACAATTCTCTGGTAGTTTCCTACATTTGATTGGACCGCTTACCTCGCCATTCGCAGATCAACCCGCATGCTTTTCATTGCGAAGACGTACATTTGCTGTAGCTGAATTACTGTAAATTTACTCAATCTCGTCTTATATTAGTCCAGAATATGTTAGAATACGTAAAATGCTGCTTTTACTTACGCCATGCCCTAGTAGCACTATCCCAGTAATTAGTTTCCGTCTTGTTAATCTCTCACTTATTCGTCATCATTTTCTCTTGACCACGTCCGTTGACAGAGTGGTATAGTGTCCTTGAGTTTCCACGGGATGATGTCTCATGAGATGACCTGCATTTGGGTGCACCTGATGATTAATTTTCCAGAAGGACATACCAAGAGGGTCCCCTTCATTTCAATCGTGTATTCCACAGGCAATCATTAGCCTCGCCCGATTTTTTAAGTGATTACACATTTTTGGGTCACACTAATTGGAACAGGATGGTGTACGGAAAAATTAGCTCAACTCCCGGCAATTACTTATGTCATTAAAATCAATGGAATATCTTATGATGAATCTGATTCTTTTCCGACAAATAGTGTCAAACGTATTTTTCATTTCTTTTCCTTTCTACTACACTCCTAAGTTTTGACCATCATTTTCGCCTCCTCATGAGTTTCGGTGGGGTCTTTTTAAGACTTTAAAAGTTGGGTTGCATATCTTAATGCAAAGAGTAACGTCACACCAGTATTCCAAAAGTTTATGAGCTTGATGGTTAAAAAATAGGTGGAAAACACGTGTTGTATTTACTAAATTAATGCCAGGAAATGAGGATTCGTGAAATGCAAATTAATCGTTTTTTTTCGAACTTAATAACCCTCAGGAGTACTTTCAGTGATTGGAGTTTTACGTTTGACTCTTAAAATTTAAATAACTGAAATTTTAATGCAACAATTTTAGAGTGTGAAAATCATTCGCCTTGACTGGGTTCGAACCCAGATCCCTCAATATCCGGTCGAGTGCTTTAGCCACTTAAGCTACCGAGGCGTCCTCTTAAACTCTGAAATTTTGGGGCTTTTAAAGGAACTAGTAAAAGTTTTAAAAGCCCCAAAATTTCAGAGTTTAAGAGGACGCCTCGGTAGCTTGAGTAGCTAAAGCACTCGACCGGATATTGAGGGATCTGGGTTCGAATCCCAGTCAAGGTGAATGATTTTCACACTCTGAAATTGTTGCATTGAAATGCACATTAGCGGATGACTCCATTAAAAGTTACTGTTGCGGCATCTCCCGCAGTTTCTTTGGAACTGACATTTTGATGGCTATTAATCCCTTATTGATGGTCATGGTTCCCAAGCAGGAGCATTGATATGTATACTTGGGAGATATGTACCAAAGATCGCTAGTGTATGTTTAATTAGTCATGCGAGTAGCATAAAATGAAAAATATGCGAGATAAAAAAATAAGATTCCTAACCAGGCGCTTATTTGGAGTAATTGACAGAACTGCAAGCATGGCTATCGTCTTGCTAGTGCATGTTGTGAATTTAAGGAAAATGTTCGCATATTTGTAGTAATCGCATGCTTATTCGCTGATATAAATAATTGGAGTCTCATAGTTAAAATAGCGAGCAAGGTTTTGACTAAAGTATTCAGGAAAACGCATTTCAGTATTACAGCGTACGGACAAAAGAGGTTCAATCGTTCAAAATGCGCAGCCAAACTCCTTAAGGAGTACACGTCGCGCATATGGTCGCGAAATAACGCCAGGGGTCCATATCTCAAAACTGCCAGTCGATATACAAGTTCTCTGAATGCAGTCTTAAATGTAATATAAACTTTCAAATCCCCAATCTGTGTGTAATTTAGGCAAGTAACTACGTTGAATGACATCGACAGGCTTGGCTCGTGAAAATTTTAAGGACTTGTAAACTGACTTGTAGCTTTGAGAAACGGAACCCAGTTGTTCATATTACATCCGAAGTCAATATGACTAAAAACAAATAGATCGTCAAGGACATTTTTCCATATCACCAATCTCCATAATAATTGATATGATTCTGATGCGGATTTGGTGAATGATTGAATGAGTAAATAAAACAAAGCGTAATATGAAGTAAAACAAATTAGCATGAAAATAAAATTGAACGAATGCGAATTTACCGCGCGGAGCGGGTTCGCCGTGCATGTAGTTTGGCATTTTCCCGCGATCGTGTCGCTTTAACACGCCTGTACGGAGCGTGCCCTTCAGTTCAACTTGGGAACTTTCTCCGCTCGAGCAGAGCCCTACGCGGGCGAGCCGATGATGCAGGCGCGTTGGCTGGCTGGCTAATCATCCCATCCCGCAGAAAAGGGGAACGATTTCCTTTTTCTTGCAAAGACTGTGGATGCGAGAACAAGAGGGCGGGGAGGCGAACTCGGCCGATAAGAAGGAAAGGGGGGGGGGAGGAGAAGGAGGAAGGAGGGTTCAGTTGTTAAAAGGAAAGAAGATCTATTGTTCTCTCCATTAGCATTAAAGGAAAGAGACGCATCTCTCTTTCTCTTCTCCATCCAGTCTCTCCCCACCACCCTCCGACCACGGGAAGAAAGTGAACGTTACCGAAGCCATCCGTGGGAAACAAAAAACGATTTCCTTTTCGTTCGCTCCTCTCTCGAAACAGAATGCAAATCATTTCCTTAAGGGGAAGCATTTGTGGAAGGCGGGTATTTTTATGTGGACGGCGGTGGGTGGGGAGGCCATTTCTCCATCCCCTTCCGATCCATTGCGGTCTTAGTTCGTTTTTGTTTCCAAAGAGATCATCCCCCACCTCCCCAGGGAGGGATGATGGGCCCATTCCCCTCCTTCCAATATCCACTCACCCAAGGGTTGAGTCTCATGGCGGTCAGTGGAGCAGAGAGAAAAAATACTCGGGATGCATCTAACTATATTTTCCCTTCGGTAAAGAAACCTCAAAGTGCTTTCCCCTTCCCCCACCCAAACTGTCGTTCGAGGAAAGATTTTTAGAGACAGTAAATCGTTGGTGTCCGCGGCAGAAATTTGTGAAACATGTCATTTTTTTGCGGAACTTCAAATTTCAGCATCGTGGGAGAAATAATGGTCGACATTTCAACCAGGAAGTGGCGTTTGTTTCGTTAGGGTGGGTTCGATTTTTGTTCGGGCTATAGAAATTACGCGTAGTTGATGTCTTACGCGATTGAAGAAAGAGCAACGGGAACGATCGATGGGGTCGGACGTCGTGGGGGATGGTGGCCTCGGAGGCACAAATGGGATTCGAGCATAGAAATGTCGACAGACAGGGCCGACCTTGGGTGCTATGGGCGTCTCAGTCGGGAAGCCTTTGTTCCGCACTCCCATGGTGAGGAAATATTGGATTTCCTGACAAATGTATGTAGCTACTTTCAGTTGAACTGGAATGTGTGTTGAACTTTAAAAAGATTCAAAGGTCATTTAAACTGGTTCATGCTTGACAACGAGGCACGAGATGAAAACATCAATACGCTTTTCATCAGCGTTTCGTACGCTAATTTAAAATTGATTCATATGTATTACTAATAACTGCAGTAATATCTTTGTCATGCTATGAATGAATCAAATCACTTATATTGCTCAATGGCACTCGATAAAACATTACTACCAAATTAAATATTGTTAATATTTGTCGGAATTTGCTCCTAAAATATTTTTGGTATTGATCAAGAGTTAGTTTAATGACAAAAATTCACTACGTTTTTGACAGTTAATATTCAGATGATTTATTCGTAAACAGAGAAATTGATTAAAAAATTAGTTACTTATATGAGTAAAGGGGCATTTTTCCTTTCAAAGAGAGAAATTCGCAAACGCTCTTATGTCGTAAGGTATCGTGGAAAGGTATTCTTGTATATTTTTTGCGACAAAACAATAACACAACAATCTGGAAAATATTAGTTTTAAAAGATACTGAGATATTCCTGCATATATTTTTGAACTATATTTTTTAGTGGCGATATGAGCAGAGTCGACAAAATTCACTCCAATCAAGCACTTTTAAATAGAAGTGTTTGTTCCACTTTAAGGATGAACCACCTTAAAGCGTAATTGGAATTGCTGCACCTGGATTGCATCATCCCGGTAGTAAATACGTTATCTACCTATTATCCCAATTATCCAAGAAATGGTTTTAAAAATTTGAAGAAATAAATAATAAAAAATATCATATTTTTCTTTCTTCCGATTACGTTATGTTTTATTTATGAAAGTATCATTTATAGCAGTAGCGAGTATGCGCCCCCATATAATATTAATGAGTGTTTTCAGTGCCCTGGATGACTTCCCGGCCTGTCCGCTCATTGCATACAGTTGTACCACGAAGCAATTTTCAGTTTGAAATTTAAAACAAAGAACCCTTTTCAATTAAAGCAGTTTTGGGTCGAAAATCATAATCCCTAGCGATGTTAGTAAATCGTAACGTTTGCCATTTCGGTTAGATTAATTTTTCAGAAAAGCCTTGTCCAGTTCTTTTAAATATCTAGTCACATACGGGAAAATGAATTTTACCGTAGGTTTGACATGGCTCTGGGAACCAAGATTTACGGGAAATAATGCCCTTTGAGAAGAAAAACTTCCATAGTAATGCTAAAATAGAAATCCGAAATTCGTACCTGCTATGGTTCACTCTCGATCAAAACATCACTTTGCAATAGTAAAAATTATGTTTGTGTATTGTCTTATTGAACCGTGGTGTGTTATTTTCCTGAATTCAAACAGATAACTCGAAAGCTCGAGTCATATATTTACTTATTGCGATAAGGAAAACTTTCTCCCTCTCTTGTACTCGTAGCATGAATTTCGTATCGGCTTTTTTTTCACTGCCGGTGCCAACAGTTTTGTATAGTTTTCTCCTTTCTTCGTGACGAATTCTTCCGCACGGGGTTTAAAATTAAGAAGAAAGCGGAACGGAAACACGTCAGGTCGTTTTACATTTTGCACAGGCAGTTGAATTTACCCCCTGAGCGCCCCTGACAATGACACATCCGGGACCTCACCAGTAGGGAAATATTTCACTCAGAAGGCTGATCTTAATGTTCCCTGGGTATTGCGCCAGATTATTCACGTTTTAAGACCCTCCGTATAGTTTTTTTTTCGACTTTCCCGTGCCCGTATTTGGGAAATAAACTCCGCGTGTGTCTAGGCGAACCTGCAAATATGGTATTTTCCCCTCGCTGAAGAATTAATTTCCGACTTCCCCCGGTCTGAGCTTCCCTCTCCAACTCTCCTCACTGGAATCCTTTTGTGTTTGGTGATAATAAATTCGTATCGGAACAACCAACTGTCTTCCAATTGTGCCAACGAAACGTTTAACTCCTGCGGCACATATGCACGGACCCTACTGGTTTTATCTTCCTCCCATCCGTCGCCGAACTTATTTCTTCCTAGCATCTTAAGTTGGCTAAAATAGGTGTGCGCGCATTTAAATGTTAGGTTGACCACTGGAGTGCGAAATTCTAAAAGTAGTGTTGGCCGAGAGTTAAACCCGAGGTCATAAGGCGTCCCGAATTAGTGAATCATCGTTCAAAATCGCGCCGGGAAATGCAGGTTTAGCCGGTGATTTCGATCTCTCACGCTCCATTGAAACCTAGTTACTAAGCGTTTCCTTCGAAATAAATAAGAACGATAAGGACGAAGATTTTCTACCTCTTATCTGCCGTGTTCGCAAAGACAAAACAATAGACTATCATCAACATGCGATATCCCTGCACTGTGAGCGGTTAATAATGCTGATCTATTATTGGCAAGGCATGCCGATAAGACGAGGGAAAATAGCCATCAAAACCGTCTTTCAAGTAGATGTCAAAATTGTTTAATTATCATTAATGGCACGGGAAAATCTGCCCTATAAATTAATCAATCAAATCATTTGGGTAGGATATGAATTACGGTTCATAACAGGTTTAAAGAATATATTTATTTATCGACTTAATTGGGCGAGGTTGAGACTAATAGTCCCTTATTCCACCTAACCCTTACCCTTACAGACATTAAATTGCAGACAATTACATACAACCAAGCTCTAGATGGATGAAAATCTACCTAGGTGGGAAGCGAACCCGCGACCCTTGGGTTGGTCGGCGAGGACGTACCCCGCCGCCACCGGGGCCGGCAAAGAAAGGTTTCGGTAACACCCTGCGTGGGATTTGTAGGATTGAGTTTTTGACGTCAGCAAAAATGTAAAGCTCTGAATAAGTACTCCAAGCTAAAATGTCTTTTTTAATATTTTTCTTCAGATGATGTTGGAATTTGTGTGACCGCAGCGATCCCTGTAAACGTCCTTCAATTTCTCGGACATAAAACAAGCCATAGATAAAACAGTTATCAAAACATATGCTATAAACAACCAGATTAAATAAGTACTATACTGATTCCCATATTTTTTTAAGAAATGTACTCGCATTATTATATTTCTTGGAAAATGATTATAGGTAGGCCATTCGAGGGGGATTTTCGATGGACTCTGGATATAAAGGCGGAACATCGAGGCTTTTAAAAGACTACAAGGAAACAATGCTTTTGCTTTTCCGTCATAAAATACTCCTAAATTTCCCCCTTGTGTTAAATTGCTTCATTATTTTTGCTCTCATCAAAGTGTTTACCTGATATCTTTTATGAAACCTATGGAAACATTCCAATGTTTTTGTTTATTTTTGGATGGCACAAAAAAACAAGACCACTCAGTTCTCTTGGTCATCCAAAATATATGTGCATTCCAAACGGTCGTCGCAAATAGGGCCGCCGTCCTTTATATAGAGAAATATGGGGACGCCATTCCTGGTGGCACTTTTTGCTCCCGAAGGGGAAACGTTCTTGGGACTCCTTCTCGCTACTCTACTAATGGTCTCGTCTGGGAACCAAGCGGCTTGAGCACCATAAGGGGACAGGTTTTTGCAGAGCGAATAAACTTTTCCTGGGCTTTTACCGCCCCGTGGAGGATCGTCCCGTATGTAATATATCAGTACTAAAAATGTGGGTTCAATTCCTCTAGGTCTTCAATATTTTCACCTTCCCCTTGGAATATTTCACCATCCTCGTGGCCGACGCAAGTGAAACGGGACTAATCGTTTAAATCAGTGGATAATAATTCAGTTTTCAAGGCGTTCTAAAATATTTACTAGAATTTCGCTGAGCACAAATTATTCCCTCATAATTTGGGTAATATTCACGAAATAAAACTATTGCAAAAACTGCTTCATGGATATTTTTCAAGGGAGGGATTTTAAAATCCGGGAATGGGATCCCGAAGTTGTCTCAATATTCATATGTCGTTAACAAAGTAATCAAATAAGTTGACAAAATATTGATCTGGCTAATAATAGTAAGGAAATATATTCATATAAAATGAAGGTGTACATTTATGACCGAGAAACTGTGAATAAAACCTTGACAAATTATGAGATATGTGCACAACATCCGTGTGAATGAAACAAAATAAATTTTATTTGAAAACTTTATAAAATATTGGTATTTCAAAATGAAAAATAATATATTATTCAGGAACAGAAATATTAATTAATGTATGTAGAAAGTTATACCCAAAAAAAGTATTATTTAATGGAGAAACATCCAGAGCAATTTACTCGAACGTTTTATTGTTAGGTGAATGTTATACTCGCCGCATACTTAAATTTGTACCTCACCTAGGGTGTGCAATTCACTCTCTACTAACGTGTACCTGGGAGTCCAACCTGTGCCCTCCGATCCGTGGTCTGACGCTCTACACGCTATTACGCCTCTATATTTATTGTCTGCAAAATAATTTATAAAAAACAAAGTGACTGGTAAATGAGGGTGGTGAAAATATATTCTGAGGATACATCGAATCCCAAACATGTCGGCCGCCAAGTGACCTTCCTCCGTTGTGACCGTCCCTCTCACTGTCCTGGGCACGATCTGATCTGATATCAATCATCCACGTTAGAGGGACATCACCTCCCATCAATCCCCCCTCGGCTGTTTCCCATTGCAGTCGCGAGACGTCCATTCAGAGAGCGTCATTGCTCATCCCTTGCGGTCGGCCGGTGTATCGGACTTTCCCTTTCGCCGACCTCCATCATCGCACATCTGCACCGAGATGCGCAACGGGATGAGAAGTCCTAGGTTTTCCTCTCCCATTCTCCCCCCCCCCCGGGTTCTCTGCACCATCCTCCTCATCCCTCCATACACATCTCCGCATTCAAGTCCAGATAAAGTTGGGCTCGCTTTATCCTCTCTTCCGCCGAAGGAAATAATCTCTAGACCGCGGGGGCTTCCTCTTCTCCCCCCCCCACTCCGCACCTCTCACTTCTACCCACCCTTCGGCCGCCGATGTCCGAGATCCCACCCCCTTTCTCCACCTCCCATCCTATTGTCAACCCTGCCCTCAGAATCCTTCGCCTTTACTCCATTCGTCCCACGGTCGCTCCCAGCCTGTGTTTCGCCCGCGCCCTCATTTCCCCAGAGCGCACGTCATGGAGTGGAAAGGGAGAAGCCCTGTAAGGGATAGCGCAGAGAAAAGGGTTGGACGGCGTAATGAGAGTGATGGGGTCCGGGGAGAATTTGCGAGAGAAGAGCCAGTGGACTTCGGTAAGGGCTAATGCATTTATGTTTACAAGTGAAAACAAAGGCTCATTGTTTTTGCCTTTATACGAGTAATCCACCTGCTCTCCCGGCTTGTCCTGTCAAACTATTAACGAATGAATTATCCTCGAAAAAAATAAGAGAGTATCCGAAAGGGCAGTAGGCATTGATATGAGCTCGTGTAAAATGAACTGAAAAACATGAGTCAAGTGTAGAAAATGAGTAGAGTCATTTGATCAACACTTTGCTTATTTGCTCGTGTTTGAGAACTACAATAAATTGCACGAATGAATTCGGGCGTTTCAAATTTTTATGAGGATTTTTGGCGCTGAAACTACGAATGCCGGGTGATTGGATTTTTTTCCTGCAATTTTGTAACACATCCAGCCATTCAGTTACGTTATTGCAAGCTCTCGGGCGTCGTAATACAGCCGGGAAAATTACTATACTTTTCCGGTCATTTCAAAAAAAAAATTGCGCAGTTTCTGATAGTATTGCAATATATTTTTCATCGAATTTTTGCATCGAATGAAGGTGTGTATTATTATTAGTGGTGATGTTTTTTTAGCGAGTAGATTATTTATTGTGATAGTTCTAGTGTCCTGAGATGTATTATTATTTTTAGTTTACCTATTTTGGAAGCGTTTTAGGCCAAGGGGGCCTGAGGAGATACTGAGAGAGAATGCTGAATCCAAAAGTGTACGGGAGGATGCCGGGAAAGTGTGTTAGAGGAATGAATCAATAAATCTTTTTAATTTAATTTAGGGAGATAGAAAGTTTGCGGTATTGAAGACGAGTGCAAGGTTTTGTCTTCTTTGGTGTGATCTAGAAACGTAAAGTTATTCAATCTGAAACCGACCTTAAACGGTTAATACCAAATAATAATTACCAATCTTGTGCGTCAGTCTTTAGTTGATGTCACTATCATCACATGTACCGACAAACAATATTTATAGTATTTTTTCTCCATTTTACTCCATTTTCTTCCTCATATTAGTACATCCTTTTCTCACTTCGCTATTGTTCTCCAAGTTCATGGCTGAGAAGTTAGGTGTTAAGTAGTGATATGCTAAGGTTCAGCCCATGCGGTTCTCCAAATGAACTCGTCAGGAGTCCTCTGAAGGTGGAATCCGGGTAAATGACCGTGGGCGTGCAAAGCTCTCACATATAGGTATTCTCCGTGAACCTTATCAAGAAAATATTGGTTGTCTCCCTGAGGGAGGTGGTCATAGTAATTGGCATTGATGGGTGGGAAACTTAATTCTGGTAACAGTTGTAATTAAGGCTCGTTCTTCGAAATGTTGGACGGAGATAAATCAGTCGAGTTGAGCTTTTCCATAATCGATTCGCGAGAATAACGAGAACCTAATAGATTTCTTCCACCTCAAGATATTCTAAAATGGGAAAGAGTTAATTTTTTTTCGTTTCATCCTTAGCGCTATTTCCCACACTTTTTTCAATCTTGGAAATTTTCATTCGGCTACCAATTTACTTGGCGGCCGAAGGAAAATACTTTCTTCGATTGATTTCAATATATACTTCCGAGGAGTTATCTTCCAGTCACTACTCATTTCGACGCCGTGGGCAGTTGGTTTGTTTGTGGAAACTAATAGGGATAAGCTGATTTTCTCCGTTCTCAGTAATTCTTATCTCCGAGATATTAGACGGTAATATATGACAATTATAATGAGAAATGTCCTTCGTCATTCTCAAGGCCTGAGAAAGTAGTCTCAATTACCTCATCACTTCTCCACCCGTCTTAGAGTGTTTCTCCCAATACTTCACATCATCCTCCTGAGTACGTGATTTGCAACCATCGGTTTCTCTTAAAGGGCATAGGTGTATCAATTCCTTAATTCTCCATCATGTCTTTACGTATTTCCCATTATCTTAAGGGCTCAAAAAAACGATTGGTGTGGGAGTAATGTATATGTTATCGCATCCTATTTATAATTAGTTGTAAAGAAGCTTTCATGAGATCACTTGAATATTATGCCTTTGAAATTAAAGCTTCGATGAACTTTTTTTATGTAAAAGGTTTTCACAATTCCCTAATTAGCTGCGAATAATTAGCGACCAAGACGTTTACTCCGTCGAGTCGGTAATTATTCATCTTGTTGGAGTTTCTCATTTCTATGCCTATGTATATATTTTATTGATTTTTAACAAACATGCATATTAAAAACACAGGCGGTAGAAATTAAGTTTTCACGGAAAATATTTCTCTTACGACCTTGCATATTCAGGATCTCTGGCTATTTAAGCTCTTTTTGGTGTAATCATGGCATAAGAAGCCCGCAGGTTTTATGTGGAAGATGAAAGGGTACGAATTCCAAGCAGAATAAAGTGTCATTGACCGGAACTTAAACCACGGACCTTTGACTTAACGAGACAAAAAAAGTATATATATATATATATATATATATATATATATATATATATGTGTGTGTGTGTGTGTGTGTGTGTGTGTGTGTGTGTGTGTGTGTGTGTGTGTGTATGTATTTATCTATCTATACACACACACATATATATATATATATATATGTACATATATGTATATATATATATATATATATATATGTACATATCATACTCGCATATATCATATGTATATGGCTGTATGTATATCCATATATACAGGCATACACACACAAGCTTAAGATGTCAGCTCCGCGATAAAACCGCTAGTACGTTGCCTATAAAGGTTTCCGTAAAATATACAGTTTTGTTATTTTATTTGCACGGAAACATGACTAACCTGTCTCAGAGAAATCCCTGCAGGTTTCATCTCGTCCCTCAGAATAAAGATTTTTTAATTATATTTCCAAATACATACACATATGTCTCCCCGCCTCATTTCCCACGGGCCGGACCCTCATCCCCACTCATTCTCCTTGTGGATCGGAATGCTGCGATGGAAGCGACCCCTGGCTCACCGCGCTCCAATTTTCCTCTCTTCCACTCCTAACCTCTTCCTCCACATACTCAGTGGTCTCGTTCCCCAACAAACTCTGATCCCCCCCTTTTGACCGTCGGAGACCACCCCTTCCCTCCTTCCAACACAACAGCCCCTCCCACCCCCACCCCTCACTCCGAGCTCGCTCCACACGCCCCGCTCCATGTCGGTGCATCATTCATTTTGCGAGGGACTTTGCGGAGTTCCATTCTCCTTCTCTTCCCTTCGCCCCATCTCTTTCTCCTTGTCCTCGTCTTCATCTTCTCCCCATTCCCTACACCCCTCGCATCGTTCCGTGAGTCGGTACGGACAAAAAATTGGAGAGAGAGAGAATGCCTCGTCGCAGTCCCTTCACGTCGAGGGTATTAAGGAGTCTTTAGATGCACTACTGTCTTTCTCCGCCGTTGTAGCCTGTCCGCGGTCGCCGAGACGTGTACGCATTCGCATGCATGTAATCGATGGGATTAAAACGACTTTTGCGCTCCGGTCCCTCTCCCCCCTCTCTGCCCTCCCTCTTCCTTTCTCCTTCCACACACAACTCCTCCTTTGGCCGGTCTTCTCGGTCGACTCCATCGTCTGCCAACTTCTCCCGTCCACTACCACTCGTCGTGACCTCCCCATCTCGTTTCCCGTATGAGCCCTTTGAACTTCAACCAAGACTAAGAAATAGAGCTTCTTATATCATTCAATAACGCTTGGGAATTCATTTTTGAAAAGTTAACGGCATTATTTATTTTCCTGCTTCGTTAAACTTCTATTAGATTATTGTTCCAACTGAAGGGAGCGTTCCGATGGTCCATTACGCCGACGCTCGCTCAGATGATTGCAACTGAAACAGTTTTATCAAGCTATGACCTTCAGGAGTTAGATTATCCAAAGTTATATTAAATATTTTTTTTCCTTTCCCGACTTCACTCGTAGTCCTTTAGTCAATCTTGGCTAGTCATCAGGGGCGCGATCATGCATTTTCATGACTTCAGCGGGTTTTCTCGACTGTTGTTTGCAAAATAGGTTACGAATATTCTTCCTCTGTTCTGTTTCGCGGTGCGAGCCAAAATATAACGTGACACTCGGTGACACAACGAATCCCTTGAAACACGAAGAATGGCAGGAGCTTGGTTGGCTGATCTATGAAGGCTGAGCCGCGAAGAAAATTCTCCTTATGGAAGGGATGGTGTCGCAAAAAAAACCAATTATATCTAGGGATGAGACTCCATTCTGCAACATTTAATTGTAAGATGGCACATTATCATCTTGAGTAAACTTCCAAAAAATCGCTTCTTTTCTTTCCAAATATCCGTTCCCAAACTGGATTTCCATTCGGTCTACAATTCTGAAGGAACCATTTTATGTGTATTTGTTCCGTGATTGACGATCTCTCTCAACATCGACACGAAAGATAGCAAAAGCAAACAAAAACAAGGACCGAAATACAAAACCACAAAAAAGAAACTCACACGTATGGGTTTCTTTTTTGTGTGTCTCTGTGTCTTTGTTCGCTTGTGCTATCTACAGGTGTACATTATTATTCACATCCATGAGACTTTCACACAAGTTATATATATATATATATATATATATATATATATATATATATATATATATATATATATATATATATATATATATATATATATATATGCTTTCGTAGACGTAACACGGAAGTGCCGAATAGTGCAATACACAGTAACACACAATATAGAAACACAAAAAAAGAAGAACACTCACACGTTATTTCTTGATATTTCGACGGAAACAATCCGTCTTCATCTGAAGATATAGAAGTAATAAAGATATAGAAGTTAAGTCGAAATATCAAGAAATAACGTGTGAGTGTTCTTCTTTTTTTGTGTTTCTATATCGTGTGTTACTGTGCATTATACTATATATATATATATATATATATATATATATATATATATATATATGTGTGTGTGTGTGTGTGTTTGTGTGTGTGTGTGTGTGTGTAAATACATATATACGAGGGTCATCCGGAAAGTAGTACCCGTTCGTGCCGCATGAAGTGCTGACGACGCGAGTAGCCGCTGGACGAGGTCAGATAGCTTCAGTGGCTTGTCTGCCTTCTCTGAGCCAAGTTGCGTGACGCTAGCATTGCCTGTGTTGTTTCTGTGATTGTTTACAATGTTTAAAAAAATTGAGAACGCCGCCAGTTGTGAAGTGAGGGCAGTGATTAAATTCCTCAATGCAAGAAACGTTCGCCCATGTGAGGAACGATCGGCGCGTCACAATTGATGACATCTGTGAGCATTTTCCCAATGTTTCTCGAACAATTGTTCATGAAATTGTTAAACACCATCTGCATTATGCAAAAATTTGTGCAAGATGGGTCCCTCGCGTATCTCAATGAGCTGGCGGCGAAGGACTATGCAGCAGGAATACAGAAACTTGTCACACGTTATGACAAATGCCTTAATTTGCTTGGAGATTATGTTGAGAAGTAGTTTAAAGTATCCTCTTTCAAATAAAAATTTTTATGTTTGTTAATATTTACTTTTGTGTCTTTATTTCACGAACGGGTACTACTTTCCGGATGACCCTCGTATATACAAAAATATATGTACATATATGATATAATTTTAACAATTTTGCACGTAATAAATAAAATAATAAATGAAAGTAATTTCTTTTGCACGTAATTCGCACGCAAGCTTTCATTTAGTTCCATACAGTAATACCTTAATAATTTTGCATATATATATACACACACACACACACACACACATATATATATATATATATATATATATATATATATATATATATATATATATATATATATATATATATATATTACAATACACAGTAACACACAATATAGAAACACAAAAAAAGAAGAACACTCACACGTTATTTCTTGATATTTCGACGGAAACAATCCGTCTTCATCTGAAGATATACTTAGAAGTAATAAAGATATAGAAGTAAAGTAAATTAAGGTATTTCTGTATGGAACTAAATGAAAGCTTCCAATTCCTTAGTGTAAAGTTTCCTTTTCTTAATGATATTGTGCGCTCTTGATATTATTGAGTACTCAAATGTAAAATCGTTAATTCCAAGCATTTGGCCAAGCAAGAGCCGTGGCAACGTATCCCAACATTTTTGTTATTGTATTTGGTGACGCTCTGCTAATTCACTTGCGCACAAGAAGGATATATATAAATATATCATGTGGCTTTCTATCACGAACTATTAATATTTCCGTGTTTCCCTAAAATTAAAGTATGTGTGATGCTAATTGTTGAGGACGCCGGTCATAGATCTGAGGAAGGGATGAGTCCAGTGTCATCTATTAATAAAAAGAGGTGAAGTCACCGGTGAGTCACCGACCACGTTATGAGTGTTAAAGCGCCTCTCGTGTCGACCCCCACGCTCGCCTTCGCCCATTTGCACATTTAAGTGTGTCACGACAAATAATGACGATAAAATTTTTCGTAAATGGAGGGAAAATTTCGCTCTGACCTTGTCTGGAACTAATTTGGGACGACAAGTGTGAAACGCTGCATTTATTTTTCAGGTTATTATTATGTTTTATCTCCACTGGCAAAAACCTCATTTATTTTTTATGTTCGACGTAGATACTCCCCCGCTCACCTCACATAGCTTGAAGAGATTTTAGACATTTGATACTGGAAAAATACGAATTTTGTTAAAGTCTCTCTCTCTCGCTGCCGTTCCAATCGGAAGGGTGAAAAATAATAAGCGTAGATTAATGATTTAATTAAAGTACCCAGGATTAGTGAGGTATGCAACGCGCTCACCTCAAAATTCAAAGATCACGGGTTCGAGTCCTGCCTCGGGCATGGGTGTTGTGTCAATCCTCCTAGTTCGGCTCTTGGGACATCTGATATCATGATATGAGAGGCTCATGAGGACCTCAGGGGCAAACGGACCGTCGATTATGTCAGAAGAGCAAAAAATATTAATAACAATGTTTAAGGTGAAAATCTACTCGTCGATGAGAATTCTTGAAATAACTTACCCTAAAAATTTGTTAAAATATCTCTGAATTCACTTTAAGAGCCTTGCTTATATTTGAAATGTTTTGGTAAAATATAATGGAAAAAATTCTAAATTCTTGTCAATTAGCGGAAAATTTTAATAGTGTGGATGTCGATACCTACAACGTCACATAGTTAAATATGGTTTAATATCCATATACATGTTCAGTATTTGTTGTATATACAGAAAGATTTTCGTATACATTCTTTGCCATCATTTTTCATTCGGGGATACTAGTTATGCTTAATCTGTTATACAACTAGGTCGTTTCTGTCAAAACTAGAATATTATGTCTGGTGAAGCGTACGCGAATGATGTTAAATTTTCATGTTTTCAAATCATGTTACTTCTCAGTGACTTCAATGGAGTTCTAACTGTTCATCGTTCCGATGGACCATCGCAGTACAATTTTTAATTCGAGAGTTGATCATCCATTAGCAACAATTTAAATCATTCAATGTTTTTTGGATGTTTCCTCTTTACAATGTGTGGGAACATATCAGAGTTGTATGTTAATTCGATGAAAACTCCAGGCAAATGTTTTACGGTACGGCGGACTTGGGGATAGGAGCATTTAAGATTTTCGCAAGACCGTGTCTCGTGAGTCTGGGTCTGGTCCCACCTTGCGTACTGTAGTCGGACCACGAATTAACCTTATATTGAATTACGCAGAATTGTCATGTTCAGTCCAGTCTGTAGTCATGCTTTAGACTTAATATGAAAATTTTCACATTTTGTCATGCGCCGTTCGTTAAATAATCAGGATTTCGATCGAATTTTCAGAGGAATGGGTCACGCGGAAGAGGGTTGAGCTGACAACCACACGGCAGACGGAGACCCGGGTGAAACGGCAGGTGGAATTGGACGAGGAGGGGCGAGTGGTAGGAGACTCCGGACCTATCGTCACCACCAACACCACAGAGGACACCCGCTCTGAGGAACAGAAGCACACCGAGGTGAGAACAAACCCCGTGGCCGTCGGTTGCCACCGCTATTGGTTGTCATTGGCCATTGGTTGCCACCGCAAACGCTAGAATTAAAAGTTGATATCTTCATTCATTCGGGTACTGAATGTAAAATGAAAAAGTTATCCCCCAATTATTTTAAAAACAAATAAATTTCGATCGACGGAAATTTCAGGAAAGGGATATCATGAGAGCTGCATAATTTTGAAATAGCAGTCGGAAATTTTTTTTCAAATGTTTAGCTGGAAATTATTTTTTCTTGATATCTCTTTGCGAAAATAAACAAACAAGTCAATTCAAAATCCTATTTTATTTTTGTTTTTTTAAAAATTCAAAGAAAATAAACAATAGAGGGAGATAATTAGTCTTTCCAGTTAGCAATTAAGATTTCTCCAGTCAATCAATTTACCTGTTTCTTCTATTAATTTTCTTTGACAGCTTGTCAGCAATGTCCAAGTTTAATCCACGTGCGTATCATTCTACATACAGAAAGAGAACATAAATGCGGTTTTTTTTAATCTACAATTCCTTGCATTTGCAACTGTTAGCCAATTCGTTTTTGTGTAAAATAGCTTTAGAAATTTTAAATAAAATTGTGTCTAAAACAAAAACAGCTGAATGAATGCAACAGTTAGGACAACCTGGTGTAACAGCTAAGTTTATTTTCTTCTTGACTTCACAAAAAATAAACAAAACACAGAAATATTGGAAAATGTTATCGAAGAATGCTCCACATAATTTTCTCCATATTATTTTCTCTCGACTTTACTACTGTGCCTATTTCTCAAGGAATCGCATCGTAGTTCATTTCCAAGTTTATAAGCAATGTTGCAAATATTCACGCTCAAAGAGCGCTCCGGTATAAGGTATATGAGTAAGGGTTGGTGTGGATTCATGTATCGCGTATAAGGAGCACCGTGTAGCACTCTTCAAAGATTTTCACGTCAAAAATATGCCAAGGTAAGTAGTAGCGAGAGCCTTTTTCAAGCCCTACTTCCGAACTGTCACCTTTCGAGAAAGTACGGTGACAGATTTATTGGTTAGTTCAATTTCCAATGCATTCAATCTTGACAAAAATCCTCTGTTTTGGTTGCAAGCCATGAGAGAATGGACTCCGGAATCAGAAAACGCCATTAACATTCCACTTCCTTTTGCATCGTCATGCGCGTGTGCAAATAGAATCCACCGTGTCGCTGTCACGAGTTCCGCCATCATCAGGTATCCCTCACGGCCAATGATTGAAATTGATTTCGAGTTCTGGAATGAATGAAACTGATTCCAAAACCATACCGCTGAAAAAATAAAAGAAAAACTTACTTGACTTCCAGCAAAAGTAATTTAGTTTCTCTCATTGGGGACCATTTGATATTCTGCCTGACTTGTTGCGGATTTCACCGTCTTCTTCTTTATGCTTCTGAAGGCATAGAAAAATAATCTTTCTTCTCAAGGTAACATTTCCAAAAAGATGTGCTCAACTAAAAATTAGCAAGTTCCATCGTGGAGTCAGCGCGAATGCAACCTTGAATAGTTTGCGTGATTCTGATCTTAATTCATTTCGCCGACTATTATTACACCGACCCCCCCAATTTGAAAGCACTGATGGCGAGTCATTATGATTGATTCCTAAAATGAGCAGCGGAAATAATTAACACATTCCGCATTAAAGCAACCTCGGTGTCTCGTCAGTGAATCAAGATTGAGAGTACAGTATAAAGAGATTGAGAACGAAAGATATGTAACTTAAACTTTCGAGAATGTATTCATATTACAAAAAAAGCCACGTTCTCTGATACCATCCGCTCTTAAGCTTTTAATCACGAAAGAGTGGTTGCGATAGTAATAGTTGCTTTCTTTCGATCGAAATCCTTCGACTCGTTTACCTCATGCTTTTTTTTGCCGTATGATAAACTCCTACGCGAAGTTACAATGAGAGAATCAAAGCTAAGAATATTAAACAAATGAGGTAAGCACCCCTGCTTGCGGTAGGTATGACTGCATTATTCTTTAAGTAGGAGGGAAACAAGAGACCGCAACGGGCAAGGGCACACATGCCAATCGCTCGTTACTCATCACTGAAGCCAAAGCATTCCTCTGAGTCAAAAGCACCAATTACGCGACGAATCCATAATGCCTCTCTCCTATTCTAACCTGTTCAATTCCTTCGCTCCAATGCAATCTTTTGTTATCAACTCTGATCTCGTTCCGCACTAGGATTTTATTTGGTAGGCATCACCTCATCGCTTTGAGGTTATTTTTAATTCTCAAGAGTTTACAGCTCAATGGACGAATGCGTTGCTATTATTACCACCACAAGTCAAGTCATCCCCAAGTGGGCGTCATCCTTTAGGGTAGAGATAAATCAAGCGAGAAAATGATATGCGACCATTTTTGCCGTCGGCAATCGGCTCACATGTCACCCAACCACTTAATTAGGCAGACGTTTTTTTATCTCTCTCAGCATATTTAATGAGAACCTGAATGAAATGTCAAACGTGGTCGAAGGAGTACGCTCAAAATTTCCACATAAATTCTCTTAGGCGTGGAGCACTAGACCAGAAGACACATAGCGTCTGAATTCAGTGTTCTCTAGAAACAGGATTGATTGCACGTGAGGCAGTTCATTTGCACTCTTCCGAGTATTGTAAATCAGTATTATTCAACTTCTTGTAGATAAGGGCTCCTTCTCTCCTCATTTCTCATGTTGTCGCGCCGCGCCGAAGACATAAGAAACTATTTTTACTGCTCTCTATCTCATGTAAAATAATTCTTATTATTATCAGGAAAGGAAGCTTATCACAGAAACTCGTCTATTTCCAGAATTTAATGAGCATCTTGGTTAGAAATGACTGCTACGGTTGGCTATAAGGGAAATAAATATGATAATATCTGAAAGGAGGCCCTATAAACAATTCTATTGGGAATGAAACTTTTCGGTTCTGCAAGTACGAAATTATTTCATTGTTGAAATGTTTTGAAGCCACAAAGTTTTCCACATGGCGTATTAGTTATGAGGTCAGATTTTCACGGCAAAATTTTTCAAACCTTTCGAACCGGTATGAGTTAACCCCGGGCATGCGTTTATCCTCCTTACTGCGCTTTAAACTCTCTGTTTCAATATTCGAATTGCCTCATCAAAGGGGAGGGATGGACTCGAAGGACCAGGCACGCAGAGAAAAGAATCTTTTCACGGCCAAGTGAAAATCAAACTTTGGACGATATTCTTTCGCCGAATCGTTCAAGGTTTCCCTCGTCTGGGAAGAACGCCGATCTCGGTGTAGAGGTGCGTCCACTTCGAAGGCACATTAGTTTCTGCCCGTCCATTCCCGCGAGCGTTTGAAGCACACATCGTGCCGCGGAGCCTTCTCATTCCCCATCCACACTGGGAGACCGAATACGCACGGATCTGTTAATTGCATCGCATATGCAAAGGCCTCGCCCTCCCCGCATGACTTCTCCGAGCACCGCGGGATTGCTCGACGCCCGCGTCTCGATGGTCGGAATTCGCCGCGGGGTCGAGAGATTGACGGTTGGGCATCGTTCCCAGACCCGGTCCCCGTTGAAAAAGGATTGCGAATGAGACCTGCCTATCAGTATCGCCGGACGAAACACGCCTCTTGCATTAACCAAGGCAGCATGTCGCCGCGATAGGAGCGCCGCTAACGAGTGAAGCCTTCTCTCGTCGGATTGCGGAGTTGCCAACCCATGGGGCGGGGGAGTGAGGGAGGGTTGACGCATGGGAAAAGCACGGGGTTGTTAACCATCATCTCTCCTTATCTGACTTAATTTTCCCGCTTTCCTTTCCTCCACTCTAAACTACATCTTCCGTTGCACTCTCTACCTTTCCCAACCCTCGTTTTTCTACCGCTTCCCACCTTCGCGTTAATTTATCGTTGGAAATGATTTTGACGGCGTTGACTCTTTTTACGAAATCGCAAACTCTTGCCCTACCTAAAAAACATCTCAAACTGTAGCTACCGACATGTGGGTTCAATTTTTATTTCCATCTCGGTTGCAGTTATTCATTAGTGTTATTTACTGAAAATCGTGTAGCACATAGATAAATGCCTCTCAACTTAGATAGAGCTCCTCTAAATCGCCTAAAAACAATGGTAAGATTCTATGCAATATATCGTATTGTAATTAGTTACCTATTATTTTTCACTCCTTTTCACATATTTCTCACTTCTATTGTAAAAGAATTGAGATGAGGATACGACGATTAAAGCAGATGTGAAGTTAATTATTTTACTATCGATTTCTCCAAATGTTTTCGTGCCGTGCATTAGGCATCTCCATCTGAAATTCCTATTTTTAACTTCCCTGCTGTTGCAGTCTTACTGACTGTATAGTAAAATGATGAAATTATTTTCCAATTAATTACTCGTCGTCTGCGTGTGCAAAAACATTCAACTAATTTCTTCCATCATTTATGGTACTCTGAAGTATCTCAAATGAAGCATGTCCGTACTTCACTACTGAACGATTTGGTAATTTCATTTGACCGATTGAATGGAAATTTTATGTAATAAAATAACATAATGCATTTGAGCTTAGTAGTGATTCAATTAATAAACCTTTTCTAGCCGTAATCAATACTTCCACCATCGCTCTGCTCTTGAAACATTTTTCCTTCGGGGTAAGGGCAATCAATTTAGCTGATTGAACATTTACTAATGACCCGAGAAATTTGCCTTGACTATATGCTTGTTCCTGGTGAATATTTTTGACATGAATAATGCTTATTGGCGTTTTTTCAACAGAGGACTGGGTCAGGTTTCTGAGGAAGAAATAACAAAATTTCCCAAGGTGAAGAGCCTTCCTGAGACAGGCATTTCAAATGCAAACGTACTTTATCACCGGTACGGCCATTTCGCAAAGGTCGACATTCAGCGGGCACTGATAATAAATATATACCAAGCATGCAAATTGGCAACTTTTGCGTTGTTTCTCATGGATACATTTTTTCACACACAACCTCTCTGAAAGTTGTACTCGGTGATTGATAGTATTCCTTTCGACACCAGAGGCTTCAGGCGCACGCTTTTGTATTTGCTATGTATATATATATATATATATATATATATATATATATATATATATATATATATATATATATATACATAGCGCCTGTAGCCTCTGGCGTCGAATGGAATATCAATCACCGAGTACAACTTTTATGGAGAGATTGTGTGAAAATATGTATCTTTATATATATATATATATATATATATATATATATATATATATATATATATATATATAAATTATATATATATGCATAATACATGCACAAACATACATATACAAGATAAAGAGCACATATCTAAACGTCAACTAGATATGTCAGTGTCCCCTATCGGTGTACTGTATTTTTTTAAGGTAATCTGCAAGTTAAGGTAGGTTTTGGATGGACACAACTACCACATAACTATCTCCCAGCAGAACACAATGCAGCATCCTACTCTACAACAAGTCCATCTCTGTGTACTTCCTTCCTCCCTTCATCCCGTCCGACATCCTAATCCTAGTCCTGCCCCCTCTTCGTTGGCCTGACATCCTCCCCTCTATTATAGTATTTAACCTCCAATTGCCGATCAATATGCTGGCAGCATAATGTTTTAATTTAAGTATTTATACATTTTTTATATGTATGTTCTCGTGCTCCGATAAACTTACAGTGACTTAACTTTTCGGTGGATGGCCAACCACCTTCTTCAACTGCTTATGAATAATAAAATCAAAACTTTGTGCTTTGCCTATTTTGTGAGCATGTTTACAACTTATATAAAATCTTTTGGTTTATATTTTCATTTTAAAGATATTTTTTGTACTTTTTTTATACACTCGTGTCTCTGTCGATTTGTTGATTACATTTAAATATTTTAATATTTTTAGTGATCGTATGCAGTTGCGTATGTATAAAGGTTTATTTTTTATACACACACATAGTGTATGCATAAATATTTATTAATACACACATACATAAATAAAGGCACATAGTACGTCCTTCACTAGCTGTAGTGCAACTCTTCTGTCCATGCTGAATTCCCTCTCCTCTTTCTGCCTCTCTTTATCCCCCATCGGCCTCCTCGCATCCCATTTCGTCCGTGTTCTCCTTCTCCCTTCAGTTCCCTCACGCCATCCCCCGCCCATCTTGCTATCCTCCTCCTACCCTCGCACAGTCCCCTCTGGTATTCCCCCTTTGCTTTCGCCTTCTGGGAAGGGCATGAGAAACGCGTACTATGTGGGCATCAATTTGAAATAACTCTTTTTTCTCTCTCTCTCTCTTTCGGCGATCCTTCGTGCCATGAATATTCGAAGTGCACGTTTTTCCCTTATCTTTCCTCCTCTCTCTCTCTCTCCCCCCCCCCCGCCCCCCTCTACCATACGGCCGGCCGTTGCTATCGAACACTCGAAGCACTAAGGCCGGCGTGGTTATATTTTTTTTAAGAGGCGAGGCTTTCCCACTTTCCACCGCTTGGGGTGGCAGAGGAAATGAAAGGAACAGGAATCGGTGAAGGGAAATGAGGCAGGAGATTGCGTGGTGGGGTGAAAATTGGGTGTAAGCCTGTGGTCTTTAAGGGGTAGGAATTTTTTACTTTTTTGGTAGAATATTTCTGGGGTTATTTTACTAGCATTAGGGGTTTTTATGTTATACTTCGTCGTCCGCTGCAATAAGTATCTACGATATATAAAATTAATTAAAGCTACCAGTATTTCTGTTTTATGTGTTAATTTAAAAACTAACGTGAACTACAAGTATTTATATGTATATAAATAATTTAAAAAATGCTAAATTTCAATTGGGTGTGCAATATTAATAATATTAATCCCTTTACAAATAAATAACTGAATAATAACGAATAAATTACGTTCAATCAATTGATATTCAAGCAGAAAGCTCGAATAATCATCTACATGTGTGAGTGATATATATATATATATATATATATATATATATATATATATATATATATATATATATATACACACACATATATGTGTGTATATGTATATATATATATGCATATACATATATATAAGTAAGTAAGTAATCTACCGGTTAAGGTTGGTTTTGGATGAACGCAACGGCCAAATGCCTATTTTGTGACTCCTAACAAAATCCAGCAACCTACTCTTCATCAAGCCCCTCTTCATCACTGTGTACTTCCTTCCTCCCTTCATCCCGTCCAAATTCCCTATCCTATTTCTACATATATGGATAGGTGCTCATTCTTTCAAGTCGATAGCGGTTAGAAGTGGGGGAAATTTGAGATTTATTAGTTTTAAAAATGTTTTTCGCAAATTGAGTTCCTTAAATAGAGTTTTATGAGTTCAAACAAATACTCCGATTTTTTTTATAATCTACGTCTAACATGTTGCCAGAGTTACTGTCGGCTGCATTCTTCCATGTCTTTATCTTTAGCTCAGAAAATTACAAGTACGTATACACCTCGCGACCGCGATACCATGCTTCAATAACCGACAAAGTACAAATAAAAAGCCGACGAAAACCAAGAAATTCGAAAGATAAGGATTTACTACTATTGCTGAGCTTTACTGGATCTTCCAATTTGTCATCGTGACGGAGGCATTTAGGTATACGTTCCGAGGGAAAGATATCTTAGAGGAAAGATGTCTCAATCAAACTGTAGATTTCCGTGCGCTGTGCTTTCACGGATTTTCCAAAGGACAGTCAATTTTTTTTAAGAGCCGGTTTTCTTTCATGCCCTCATGGTTCAGTGACTTGGCGAATAATTTAAACTCGAGAATTGGTGCACTGTTAAGTTATATTGACGAATGGTGTAGGTAAAACATCATTCCAGAAAGGAAGGATTCTGTCTCAACCCTTGACTAAATTAACCCGGCACATATACGTAACGTTATTAATTATTAGTAAATTGGTAAGCATAAAAATAAAGGGGGGGTAGAAAGAGAATACAGAGGTCATTTTTCCCATTAAGAGTGCGTGTGTAACTTGATGGTGGGTGTGTTTTCAGGCCGCGGAGGATGGGTGAAAAGAATAAATAAAAGCATGGAGCGGAAGGCACCGAGGGACACATAGTTCAACTACCTGTCTAACGGAAAAATGAACTGCATTTTAAATCAACTTCATTTCCCACGGCACTCAAGTAAGGATCGCTATGGCACTGTAAAACCAGCCACCATCGGCCGACATCCGTGCTCGTGACGTGGGAAGGCATTGCATTGACAACCGCAAATATTTGCTCATGTTTCGT
The DNA here is from genome assembly GCF_022747635.1 of Hetaerina americana. Taxonomy (NCBI): domain Eukaryota; kingdom Metazoa; phylum Arthropoda; class Insecta; order Odonata; family Calopterygidae; genus Hetaerina; species Hetaerina americana. Next base: position 67,966,679 of record NW_027286985.1, on the reverse strand, counting down.
AAACATTACGTCCAACATTTTGACCTATCCGTAACATTTAATATTTTTAAAATGGCAAATAAGTATATAAAGCGAAGTCGAAGAATCATTTTGTCGTATGAAACATATCAGAATGGATATTTACAAATGGACAAGGTGTTTGCGGGAAGTATTAACTTCATGAGCTAATGATCTTATTTTTCGCGATCTTCAATCCATGGCATAGCAGTTGCGAAAGTGGGAATATAGGTACCAAGCCAATAATGAAAATGGATTCAAGTGCAAATATTTCAATTAGGATGTTTGTTTCATATTCATTTGATTCATAAAAACCCGCCATCTTGACATAATCTTAAGCTATAAACATTACGTCATCATCATAGTAATCAATGCGCAGATTGATTCGGTAATAGAAGGCAGACCCCATCAAATGCCAGACCCTATACGGCGCGGCGTGTGAAATTCACGCTCCAGGGTAAGGGAGAGGTAATTTCCTGTGCCACTTGCCGCTTTCCAGGAATATATCATAAAAAACAAACACCTCTGGTAAAGTTCAGGATGACCATAGTCATCATCTAGAATCAAACCCGGGTTATCTTACAATTGGTAACTCGGAGCGGTCGCTACCCACTGGACTAAATTTTGAATGCGGTATGCTTTCGGTTCAGTTTACAGGTCTTCCCAAATAGCACCGTCCTCTCTGAATGGACTCAGATTGACAGTAACATATTTTTATTGGGCAATGGGTTCCACTGACTCCGCGATGTCCTTTCTTTTGGCAGCACCGCGCCGTCGGTCCCGACGACGAACCCCTGCCACCGTTGGATGGCGCGGACGCTATCACGTCTACTGCTGTCAAGTCACTGGTGGTGAGCGCCGAGGAAAGCCCAGGGGGAGCGGTCGTGAAGGAGGTGCGAGAGAGGAAGGTGAAGAGCCGGGAGGAGTGGGAAGAGGTCTGCGAGACAGAGGACGTTGTCCATCTCGGGGACATTACGGACGAGGTGAGAGGTTCCTCCATCTGTCGAATTCTTAACTATTAATCTTGTTCATTTCTATCACGAATGATGCTCGATGGTTTGAAGAAGTCATCTTGTCCGGACTCAAGAACCAGCATCGTAAAATCGTGCATGGTACGCCGTTTTGACGGGTTTGGAGAAGTGCTTGGCTTTAGCGTTTTATGGCGACTCTTCATGTATGCGTTTTGGATCATGCAATTGAAGGAGTGGTTTTGCCGTCAAACGCTGATACTAAATACTTCTTCGAATATTTTTTTGCTGCTGCCTGCTATCACCTGACCTGGACGCGGCCAATATTCTTCAGCGCTATGGTGGCTATTCATATTGACCGAACAAATTAATTCACATAGATCGGAGGCTTTCGCAGCTGTTGAGAGATGCAGAGGTGGTTATTGGGTTAGACTGCGTGAGAGACATTTTTAGCTCAACGTTTCTCTCCCGTTGCAGGGATCGTCTTCGCTCCTGAAGACGCTCCCAGCAACGGGAGAGAAACGTTGAGCTAAAAATGTCTCTCACGCAGTCTAACCCGAGAACCACCTCTGCAAATTAATTCACATGTTTTTGGCCCTATGTGAAATGTTGTGACTGAATGCTATTCTCCTCATAATCTGATGTTACAACTGTCCCTTTATTAACCTCCATTGTTACTATTATTTCCACATTTCAGTCGATAGCTTCAGGTGAACTTGTGGAAAATGTTCTCCATACCAGTATATGATGTAGTGTGGGATTCATTATTCACGGGTATATAATATTTTTCGGCATATTCCTATGGTTTCACAGTTTTATGAATCTCTTGGCGACCTTGTTGAGGGTGACCTAATTTATGGACAATTGCATGTCACAGAAACTTTTCAACAAACTCAGCGATGTAAGAAACGGGGAGGCAAGTTGGACAGTTACCCTCCAAGAACTGATTTATGAATGATGAATGTACTAAATAATGAGCGCCAGCAGCATATTTGGCCTTTATTTTGACCAAGGGCATAATTTTTTTACTGCCAAATTCAAGAAGGGACGAGGGGAAGAGTAAATTTTGATGAATCTATAAAATCTGATTCTTTTGCCAAACCAATGTACTCTTTCGTTCCGACGCTTGTGCATCATCTATTCACGGGATTTATTCTCCCGAACACAAAGGTGATGTTCTAGATTAATGGTTCTTTACACAATTTCTTCCTGTTCCGAAGATTCTTTCAAGTTAAGCGACGCAGGGAGGCTCAGTATTTCTCTCGCCTTGCAGCGAGTGTCTTCAGAAGCAAAATACATTTCGATCCTGCGGTCTTCTTCATTCCTAAATATTCTCGCTGCAACGCGAGAGATATTTTGAACCACGATATTGTTCCCAACTCAGTCAATTGGCCTACCACCGCAATATCATCGAATCGATGTGAAATGTTTATTACGTGATAGTTTACCTTCCCCCTAGTACACAAATACGCTGTATTTTTAAATTTTCAGAAGTTTCATTACAATGCCACATTACTTGTCCATCAACTTTACAGTGGCAGTATGCATAAACGATTATTAAGTTCCAATCGTATGGTTGAGATATTTTTTTATCAAACGAATCCCCACCCATTAAAAATATGTTTACTTCCAGCTTCGAGACTGAGAAAATATCATGATTAAAACATAAATAGCCGACAATGAACCTTTTTAGCTTAAAAATCAAACATTGATTATTATGAATAGTAGAGGTTTTACATGATTTAATTTTGGCGTAGTTAAGCATTTTATTAACAAATAACACTTTACTTAAGACAAAAATTTGAAAAAAATTAAAACACCCATTTTTTCAAATACATGCTCAGGCCAGGCATTAATGCATGTATCTATTACTTACACGGCCTATACTGCCCTTCTACCCTCTGTCGACGTTGCCTCATATTCTTCCCAAATTAATTTTATACATGCATACTTTATATTTTTGCTCAGGAACGACCTTTGCTCTGACGTTTTGGCAGCAAATACTGTATAATACCATTAATTTATTTAATAACATTTCTTTTTGAAATTTTGGTTCCCCATGTTCTTAGGATTGTAGAGCAAAAGCAAGGGGAGTTTAACAGCTCTGATTCTTGTGAGCATAATATCAGCTAATTTTTGTCCAGTTTCCTCATGGAGAAGAAATCCCAGGAACATGTTTTATGAACATTTTATTAGATGCGTGAACTTGCAATCCACTGTAAAACATATTTATGTATTTCAGTTCGACAGTCAAAAAGCAACTAAATTTTCTGCAATTGTTTCAAGTCTTGCAAGGTATCCAACTTTCTCACAACGGTATCATAAAAATTTGACAGCGGTGGGATTCGAACCCACGCCCTTTCGGACTGGTGCCTAAAACCAGCGCCTTAGACCGCTCGGCCACGCTGCCGTGTTGACCATATGTATTGTAGCTACTGATACAAGTTTTTTTCTGCATTTATCTTACTTCGGAGGGCAAAGAGGCTCCACAAAACATTTGAATACTTGCTGCAGTATTATTCGTAAATCTAAGCTGTATATGTAATGTTCACTGGATTATCCCTTAGAAATAAGGGCCGTTATCTCTTTCATTCACAAAATTCGGTAAGAGACTTGTGCAGTAATATTTCTAGCAGCTGTGTTTAAGACTTCCCAAATGTGCGTGCATGTGATTTTTGTTTCTGCAATTCTTACTCGAAGTGCGTAATGTGTGTTGCATAACTCCTGGCGCTTCTGAGTCTCCTCTTGATTTCCGAATTTACACGTCTCAAATTATAACTCATCCATTACTGTGCTTCGAAAGAATAGGATATAAATGTTTCGTGATAAATGCAAGAATGTTTTCGTAGGCACTGAAGCTTTTCTCTATGCTTTGAGAAACTAGTTTCTGCTAGTACATGTATACACACTCTCGCACATGCATACACACGCTATATATATATGTTAATGCATACGAAAATTGTGTGAATTCATTCTAAGATTCTACTGACTCAGGTAATTTGATATATATGTGTGTGTGTATATATATATATATATATATATATATATATATACACACATACATATATATCTATATATTTATATATTTTAATGCACACATTCAAACACGAAATCCCACCATATGGTGAACAAAATATTCATTCACATGGAAATAGATATTAGGGAAAGGGATAGGAACACATAAATGAAGGACACAGGAGAGGTGGGGAGGGTTGAATCAAGCAGATCACAAGCGCAAAAATATTTCCTTGACCGGGACTTGAACACCGGAATGAAAATTGAGTGAATTCATTCTAAGATTCTATTGTCTTACTATCTTAGGTCATTTTAGCGGAAGGAAATCTTTAATTTTTATATTTTGCGTTTGCAATCATCCCTCCCTAATACTATTAATTGAAATATTCCATTTTTATATTCTGTCATTATATATCGTAATAGATCGATTTTCTCTTGCGTTTCACTATAATTAGCTCTTCAACAAATGATCTAGCTCACGATGATCTCGTTACACTCTGATCTCGTTTATGACTAAATTTAGTCTCAGTGAATTTTAATGATAATCTCGAAGTATTCTTTCGAGCAAATTACTCTCTCCCGCGTCTGTATAATTATACGATGCAATTATCGGGTTCATTTCAAGCTCCAAGCCTATGCTTACCCGCCTACACAAGTCCGCCAGCAAAAGCTCATCAGCCTCTTAATCTTTTTTTTTCACCTTTTCAACCGGAATTCCATTCACCGTTGCGACACAATCGGCTCCGTCCTGGCTATCACGTGGGCTGATTGATAACGCCCGCGGACCGTACCCATGCATCTCTTCGTAGCCAATCATGCCCTTCCATTACAACACCAATACTTCAATGTCACTTTTTTCTGCTCAGCCGAGCGGAAATCGCATGACTTATCTCCCAGGTGTTAGGTCACGGTTTCCCTCGCGCTCAAACTAAGGCCAAGGTTAGCTCTTGCGTCGTTAGGGACACACTCCCTCGAGCGTCCATCAAGTCAGGGGAGTGCAGCCGGAGGCCTGGGGGATCCCTATCCCACGGACCTCGTTCTCTTCTTCTCCTCCTGACCCTAACCCAAGCGTCTAACTACCTTGGGATTTCTCCTTGATCGATGTTTCAATACGCACAACACGTGAGGCAACGTTTTTGCGGTACAATATGCTGCAGGTTGCGTGTTTTATCTATTTTGAAGTCCTAAACTATCTGCAGCCTGTGAAAAAGTCCTTTTTTATTAGAAGTCATCCCAATAGGTGTCTTCCCGATAGACATGGAAGACACCTCATTTTGCCGAACTTTTCTGCCTCTATTCCCAGAGGTATGGTATCTTCTAGGCATTTCTATGATATATGTCCAGATAGGTGAAGAGAACAATTCTAGGGAGGTTCTTTTCAGATATAGATGGAAAACAAATCCTCATAACTGTCCTCTTCCTCTATCCATACGTACACCCTAGAAGTGTCTAGAAGATACTCCTGGGGAAAGAGGCAGAAAAATTCTGTTTCATTAAAGGTGCCAGACTATAGGAATAATTTTGACGTTGTTTCAAGATCGGTTTTACGGAATATTTCTGACGAATTTATGTGTATGTAATTCTTGTAATACCTGCTTCATACATACCAGTAGCGTAGTAATGGGTCATTAAATTTTCAATTAAAATTCACAAATAAATTTTATTTACCCGAACGAGAAATGCAACTCAAATGCATAATTGAAGCAACATTTTATGGTAACGTTAATCGTTGAATTGTATGCGTAACCTGGTCTTGGTTTAAACTTTTATGGAGATTATTCCCATATATTGGTCGTTAATATATCTTCATGTTCTTCAAAGGGCTTTTATTTAGTTTCCTGATAAATTAAAATATATCATTAATGAGCCTTAAAAGGAAAAGACTTGATTCTATCCATTAGATACTGCTTGCTGAAATGTTAGGGATGAATTGCTTTCTTGAGAGCCATCAATAGCTTCTGCTCTGGCTGATAGTAAAAATATTAAATAATCAAATAAATAAGTTCATGTCCAAAAATTTATTGAAGATTGATTACATTCATCATGATGCTAAGGCATATTAGTAGCCTATCAGTTTTTTTGCGATGCGATTCCGATATTTACTCCTTTATAGACGGTTGTTCAATGCAAATAGATACGTCTTAAAAAGTGAACTCTGTTCAAGCATAATTGTCCACATCTCTCTTCTCTGATATATTTATGTATTTTCACATAACTTTCTTTGAAATATTATTTATAACCTAATTCAAAAATAATGATATACTTTCGAGAGAGCAGACAAGAGGGCAAGGTGGGATTTCACCAAGCATTACAACTGTGAGACGTCGATATCAGGCTTTAGTTAATTATTTATGTTTTACAGAGTCAGTTTCTTAGCTCCTGTATAGTTGTTTCACTCTGTTTAGTTCAAATATATGTTTATTGAATGACATGTAACTCCCTTCCAAGTAAAAATATACAACAACACAAGGCAAGAGTTGAAATGACATTGATGGAATTGAGAATAAATATTTTTTCATTCAATATCTCTCTTCTCCATCCATTCTCCATCCATTTTCTCCTTCAGTTATGTTGCCAAATAAATATGTAGCTCAAACGTGCCAAAATATATTGTTATGAAGCAATTGAAATAACAATATTTTTTCGAATACGGATCTATTGATAAAATCATAACTAGAATGCGTGGATGAATTTTGTAGTCCACAGTTCAAAACCAGTGCCGTCAACATTCTCACTCATTGAAAAGGTGTCCTAAGTACAGTACCAAGTACTGAGTATATAATTGGAGCTACAAGTATGACTGCAGTGAAGGAGGAGACGTTGATTCTAATCAGAATCAAATGAAAATGTGATCTCCACCGCCTCGGTGCAAATTATTAAAGAGTGGCGGTAGTGTTGCGGTCTGCGGATGGCATGCAAATGCCAAAGCCCGAAACGTCGGCTCCGGAGCCCGATCGGATGAATGATGCTGTTGTGCGTGCGTAGCCAGCGTGGCCTTCCGCCATTCATGGGGATCCGGTTTCAAGGGGTTTCGGCGTAGCCCGAGAGATGCACCCCGATAAACACGTCGCCTCTCCCTCGGCTATCTTATTCAAACTCTCATTGTTTGCGTCAAAAGATGCGTCGATCGGAGGATAGCAGGTAGGAGGGTGGGGCGTTGGGTGGGCGGGTAAGGGAGGAGGAGGTTACGATGGATGCAAGAGAGGGGTGGGGGAAGGGTCACGGGTTGGAGGGAGAGGGGGTGGGAGGGCGAGGATCGAACCCTCTAATCGAGATGGCCGCGTCGAGGGTGCGGCGGAGATGGTTGGGAGAGGGAGAATGGAAAGGGCGGTTTTTACGTGTGGGAGTTCGGATTTTTATCTCCCGTCGCATTGGCTGCGAAGGGATCGGGTGGGTGTATCGGTCACGTGATCCGCGTTGAAAGATTTTCGCACTCCCCTTTCCATGATCGATAAGCTTTTGTTCCTCCCTCCCCCTCATTGTGAAGGTGTCCCGTCACCACCCTCCTCTCCCCTCCCCTCTGTCTCTCTCCTCATCTCCTGAACCCCTCCTTAAACGCTTCCTCTTCTCTCATTCTCCTCCGTCTCCTTTCATCTCTTGTTTCCCTTATAGCCCGCGATTTCTTTTACCTTTCCCGTCTTCCTCCTTGCCCGGATTCTTCATTCAGGTTTCATCGAAATGCCGCTTTTCATAATTTTCCGTTTAAATTGACGATATTGCGATGCAAGTAACGTGATTTGCTCGCTTTTCGGAAAACAGCCCTCGAAAATCGATCGGCTTAAAAGCGTCCTAATGAACAAATTAGTCGACCTACCACCGGCATGATTCAACGTTAATAGAACGATGAGAAAATCCAGGGTTCTAAAAATAAATTGACATAACTATGAGAAATCAAGTCAAATTTGAAGTCGTTCATAAATAAAAACACCTCTCCGTATTTGTTTCAATTGTATTCATTTATTAAGACAGTAATAATGCTGAGATTGCTTAATTATATAGAATTACCTTATACCTTAAATTTATAGTAAGATAGCAGCCTTCAATATATATATATATATATATATATATATATATATATATATATATATATATATATATATATAAGAAATATTTTCCACGGTGTAAATGCGCATAGAATTTAAAATGAGGGAATAACCTAGTTGCAGAGCTTATGGATAATTATCTATGGAAAACTTTGTGTTAATATTAACCTCGGAATTTTTTAGTCCTTCTTTAGTAATTTTAAAAAAAACGGCGCTAATAGAACAAACGAGTTTCATAAAGTTTCAAAACTAGGCGTAAAAACAAAATAAAAAATGCTTTATTGTCATTAATTGTTTCAAAATATACGAAAAGTCATTCAACTCCGCGTTAGGGATGCCATAGTTACAAACCAAGTAACCGTAAATAACTTATGTCAATGTATCGTGATCATGGTTATCAAATTACCCAGGGTCATAAATTTTTTAAATGAGAGAAATTTAGGAACCCAGATATTCTTCAATTTCTTCAGCTTGGTGACCACTCTTTAATCTATTTAAATGTGTTTTGACACCCGAATGAATCGAAAAATAAATTTTACGAGATTTGGACTGAATTAATTTCGGAAGCTGTTATGTTCATTTGAAGGATGAAGAATGCAGGATTCCCCCTGTTGTCTACTCACGCGGTCATATAGAAATGAAAGAGTAATTAACCCCCTTAGGTAAGCATTAATGCGAAAAACGGACTTTGGGTTGAGATTGTTTTTGGAGGTGAAGCAATCTAATTACATAATCCTCGATCCGGCTGTTGTTTTCCCGTGATAAAACTGTGATATATTTATGTCAATGAATTGGCAATTTGAGTTTTATTGCTCCCGAGAAGTGATTCAAAGAATTTAATCTTTGAATTTCTGTGAACAATGAGTTCGGAATAATCTTTTGAAACTAAAAATCATTCACTTTCTCTATTATCGTTTTTCACGGAAAATTCATTACCAAAAAAATTATGAAGTGAAATAGAAGAAAATAATTCAATTCTTTTAAAAACATATAATTTTGTAACGCGATTATTTATATTTATCTGCGATACCAAATGTATCTACTAACACCAAAATCAGTTAGTTATTCAGTGATTCTGTTAAGTAAGGTATATCAAAGTTTTCTAATATCACATGCTCTATATAAGTTTTGAATTCTCACTTTGCACATATTGTTAGATATAGCCTCGTGGTTTTCGTACGCTTAACTTGATGAATTATGGAAATCACTATGGATTCATTGTCGTCTTGACCAGAAAGACAAAGTGGGCAGTCACACCGGACATTCTAATCCAGCTTTTTATACTCGTCCAGGGCGCTAAAATGCCTATGTCAACACGGCGTGGGCACACTCGCTCTGGAACACCTCTGCTATTTTTTTTTCTTTTTTTCACTCCCGTTGGTTCTCGATATTATCCGATATTCGCGTTAGCAGGTGGTGAAGTCGCGCGAATTGCAACACTGACCGAATATTGAAAAACCTTTTCTCGCGTTTTGAAAGCTCAATCCATCGAATCCGGCAAAACTGGTCATGCGGTCAGGAAGTGGAATATATTACTTTTCTCGGTCCCATTAATAATTCCGAAAGATCAAACGAAAGGGAACGCACGCCCCTATATTTACCTTATTTTTTTCTCTCGGATGCATAAGGAATTTGGAAGGAATGAATCCGTTTATAAAATAAACAACTTCCTTTACAGACCCTCCAAATTCGGACGCAAACTTAACATAGAACTATCCTTATTACATAATAATAAATGTAGACCAGCAATAAGCTTTGTGAGAGACTTTCAGTGATAAAAAGAATGTTGGTCAAAAGAAGCTATAAGGCCCTTTGATTGAAGGTATGCACAGCGGTTAGTGTTTTCGCTAAATAATATTTTCTGAATTTTCTGGTGCGTATTGGCAAATACGTTTGACACGTTGCGGGAAATCCCGATAATATTATTCAGTGAAAAAAGTCCGCAAGGATTGGTTGTTTTGAGACACGTAGTCGTGGAGTTTTTTTTAGGAAATTTTCAATCACAGATCGACCGTGAGGCATGGATTCCGTCGTGTGCTTACGAATTAGGAATGTTTACTAGTTTTCATCGAGGTGAAGAGTGCATTAGCGAGGACACCGACGTCTGACGATCTTCCTTAAAAGGAATACAAAAATCAAATCTTCCTCTCCCCTTCGACCATTCCCTCGGCTCATTGCCGTCTTCGCCGGTGTGTCTGCGATCCACGCCTGTCCGCTCCCCTTCTCCTGACAGATCGAGTGAGCTGAATTGACGGCCGCCCTTTCAACGTCGCTCGCCCTCAGTGCGCTCTCCGCGACCGCTTTTGACGGTGATCGAGGGTGACGGTGATCGGACGAGCGAAAACCCAGTCGCGCGCCCCACGACACTCAAAGCCCTCCCAGCCCACCCCCCTCTCTCTCCTTCCACGGTGAGAGGCCCCGGTGCACGAACACCTCTCAAAGGGTGCACGGCGCCTCCACCTGCCCGACGAGCTAGCGCGGTCACAGTACTCACGGTTCGCAAAGCTCGGATAGTAAGAGATTCACGTGATTTCACCCGAAGGGGTTCCAACATCGTTGATGAAGGCTAACAATTCTTTCATTATATTTTTCTACTACCCGTTCAATGAAAACTAGCATCGTCAATCCATCAAATGAATGGGTGGACGTACTTTTCCATAGAATTTATTTGGTTCGGTACAACGCGTTTCACCGTGAATGGGCATCATCAGGTACAAATTTGTTAAGTTTTTACTTAGAGTTTTCTTAAATTTTGCACCTCACAAAGTTGTAGCTGATGATGCCGAATAACTGTGAAAAGCTTTGTAACAAACCAAATAAAGTACGCGGAAAAGTAGTAGTCCTCCCTTTTAATTTGATGGAGACACATAACTTCCGCAAACTGTAAGCCTAAACCTTTAAGGTTTATTAAGGCATCATTAACATTGGCCCGCATATTCTTCAGATGTGTGTGCCTTATTAATGGTTTGAAATCAGCGTAACACCCGAGTGTTTAACCTGTTCTAAAATGCTTAACTCGATCCCAATTTCTTTATAATTTATAGTTTTTTATCTTTTATCTTATTCCAAAACTTCAGTGTTGTAAATTTTCTGATAAATAATTCTAACCCCCATTATTTACACTAATCCGACATTTGGTCCGAATAGTTAAAGAGTGGAACGCTATCTGCCTCTGTTCCCACTCCTAAGTAAATCACTGCGTCGTCTGTAAATAATCTAAGATTGCTGCCAATCTAGGTAGCCTATGCTGGTCAGCCAAGGAGAAACCTAAGAGTAACACTTAGGGAGAAATGGGTGGAAGGATCGAGTTTAAAAATATAGCCAAACTATCATTTCATCGATCGCGGCATGGAACGTGCCAGCTTTAACGGTTTGATGAGTCATCTACTGCTGCTCGGGGCAGAGACGCGTAAGTCCTGAATTCGAATCCGGTTGATGATGCCACCAGGAACACTCACCGAAATGCGTTTTTATTGGCCTGGGAAACAAAAGGCGGCACAGGGAAAGCGCCAGGTGCGCGATTTCCTTCGATGTCGGTTCTAAATTCTGGTGAACATACCAAACGAGCTTCTGAGCTCATGAACGAGTCTTTGTGCATTGTAAATCAATGATTTATGAGAAAAAGCTTCCGCGGTTTTAGTATCTAAACGTATTTCAGATGTCACTGGGATCACTTCCATAATTTAAAGAGGTAGAGTTAAGGTTGGAGTACCTTAACTACGTATATTCAGAAGGACAGGTTAATCACAGACCTATTTTGCAATCATCCTGTACATAGGTAGCGAGTACATTCACTTGCTGGGTAAAAAATTAAATTAAATTATTTTCATTATATTGCAAGTGTAAAAATTGATTCCCAAGGTATTTTTAGTTTATCAGGGACAAAGTTTGGGTATAGTTTTGCGCTATTATTTATCATTGCCCCGCTATCAATGCCAGGCGCATGCTCTAAAATTTGATAGTAAAGCTAACATTTGATTAAAAGTTGAATGAATGATAGATTATCTACATAGATATGTTCACTGTGAAATTTCATTTTCTCAGATCTGGTAATAACTTTTTAATTACCGTGCCCACGAAATAATTGTTATTCACACGCACAACCGCGGACAGGCACCATCAGGAAGGTGGACAGAACACGTCCGGGAGAGCTTTAAACGTGCACGTATTCATTTCTTTTGAAATCATAGGTAAATTTTCTATGATTAATAGCATTGGGAGTAAAAATATTAACGGCTAGAACAGTTAAAAATAAGTGAAAATCAAAAAAGCTATCTTTCTTAAATGTAAATCAGTCGCCGATTTATATATTCTTCATTCTCATTTCGACAGATCCAGATCATCATAACGATCCCTGCCCTCATTCGAAGCTTCGATAGAATCGCTTTTCTTACCCAAGGTCACGTTTTGCGTCCTCTGGTGGACTATTATTGACGGAGGAACACCAAATTCAGTGATCGGAGCACTGTGAGACATGGGAAAACTTCAACTTAATTTCCCAAAATATTTTCAATGATGATTACAATGACATTTAAAATCAGATTGCGAGTATTTTAGTTTTTTGTTAATTACAGGATCATAGGAGAACTGAAACTATGATTTTTCTCAGCATCGGCTAAATTCAGCAGAAATGAGTTCCAAAGTTTCGTTCCCATTGAGATCGTTAAATCAATGGTCCGCATTTTTTTATTATAATTTTTATGAGAATAAGAAACATGATAAATTTTATTTTAATGAAAATGGCATTATTTTATAGAACGAATTTTCTAAAATATGTATCGAAAGAGGTTGCCAGATTAGAATAACTTTGGAAGGTTATGTTTAATGCAGCCAAATCCCTCGGGGGATCCCGCATTCCTATTATACAATCCGTACGGCGGAGAGTTGAGCGAAAACCAACCTTAGCAATGGCCGAAAAATATATTATCGTGATCACAGTAGCGAAGATATTTCATGTTTCACTCTATAACTGTAAATACTATTACGACACTACGTTATCCTTACATGTTTGAGTAATGGAATAAGTACGATTACGTACCTGAATGTTTGTGCATTTCAGAAAGATATAAGTCCGCTTCCGATAAGAATGCGGGTTGGAATAGTGGATGTGTGCGAAATTCTCGACGGTAATGAGTCGACTATCGATTGCTGCGATGTTCATCGTGGAATTCAAAAGTTACGGCAGTCGGGCAAGTAGTTCAAGGAAATCACGCACATTCGACGGCGCTACTCTCCAGGGAAGAGAGCGAGGGATTCATTTAATGTGGGGTGTGGGTACCACCTCGTCTACGGCGAGTCATTCGTACTCATACTCCTGACATTCACATTCACGCTCCGCGTAACAATAGCGCATGCATAAGTTTTCTCAAGAATAAATGGATGAAATATATTCCATTCGCCCTAACGGGTCTTCGACGCCATTTCACACGCTTGTGGCTAATGAATATCCAAGCAGGGCGCTCAGAAATAAGCTTACATTGGCTTTCGGAGTGGATATGTGGGGAGACCTCGGCTAATAATGAATAACTATACATAATCCATTCAAATTTCTTAATTTAATTTTTACTACTTCGAGGGTTTGTCAAACATTATAATGAGCGGAACTGATGTGTTCACATGAGAGCTTCCTGTTCATGAATGTTAATTGATTAAAGGCGAGAAAAAGCATGACTCCAAAAATCGAGTAGGAAGATTCATCTATTTAGATAATCATGAATTTTTCCATTGCTTATTGCGACAATTGCTCATGTGCACATAAAGATGCTGACCAATTAGGTTCAAGAAATATATTTATCTTTTCGAAGATTTGTTTTGGGAGTACTCTCTGACAACATTCCATATTTTTTTGTATAAATGGAGACCCTTCCGTTTACGTAAGGGTAAATATTCAAAATTGAACTTGCATTCTTTTAAAGAGCTCATGGAAACTTTCCCAGCGCGATGGAATGTATCTAAATATTCAATCTTATAACCTGAAGTTTTAAGTTTCCATTATTCATTATTACGTCTCACGACTCTGAAACGTCTTTGTATATGAATTAAAGTGAATGCGAATCACTTCAGCTTTAGTTTTTTTGGTCACGATTCAGGCATATAATGTTTTACAATGTCACATGATAGCAAAGATTTTTTCACAAATTATCGTTTCAATATGCAATGTCTTATTAACAGCAGCCATACAAATAATAAAAATTTCTCGAAATTTTGAAATTTGGCTTTCCAATGAACAAATAGTCATCCAAGGCATAGATCTTGGATGATTATTTGTTCATGGATGATTATTTGTTCATGGATGATATGTGATGCTTATGAAGAGTCAGTTCTTCCCTGAAGTACAACTAGAAGATGGTTTAAATTATTTACTGAGGAAAGCCAATCAATTTCACAGTAAAGAGAGGATCCGGAGATACAGTCGTTGGTCTTATCGAAGTAAATATTAAATCCGCTGCTACGATTGTGGACGAAGATCGTCGAATGACGTAAATATAACATTCAGAAGTATTAATAACGTCATTAGTTGCCACCCACACGTCGGTAACAGGAAAACCACACCTGAGGCGTTTTTGTATGCTTTCTGGGTTCCGCGAAACCCGCTACACAATCACGATTATCTCACTAAAATCAATGTGAATTTTATTTCACTTCCTTCCCGGTCCCCATGCGTATTTTTCCTGTCCCCCACTGTGAAGTGATGCCTTCGTCAAAAGCGCTTATCGTCATCAGAAACAGACGTAGACGAACTAAACAGTTTCAAACCTCATCGCCTGCCACTGATGTCATGCTGCAGTCAACCCGATTTAAATCTTTACCGCAGATACGTTACACATTAAGCTAGCAATAGAACAAAAGTAATTTTTTGCACAATTACTCATGCGAATAAAAATATTTGACAATTTTATTGAAAATCTCTCATAGAATAAAGTTCAAAGCGAGTTATGTTCCCTCACGATCCAACTAAGTTGAGCTTACTTCGTATAAATTTATGCATAATGTGATTATCTATTGATTTTGATCATCAACTAGAGTACAAACAAAAATAACGATAAATAAATCCAAAATAAGAGTTCTAATCGAGGTTTTCTACAACAAGTGTCCAGGTTGAAATAACGTGTCACAGTATCCATGTGCCACTGCGGAAGAGACAATGACGACCACTACTGTATGAAACGTGTTTACCAGCGTGAAATTTGATTTTCCTCTTTGGTTTATTTATGCCATTACCAAATTTTTTAAGAACTTGCTCCCCGGACATTCAGGCAATTTTTAGACATGAGATGTATTAAATAATTGGTGAATAAGTGAAATCGTCCGAACGACTGGGATGTCATTCACTTTCGATTCATTTATGTCTGGGCAATTTTTCAAATCCACCTGGTAGACTCACTCTAATAAAATCACTAACATTCATAAACACAGTTATCCAATCGAAGGTTGGATTTATGAATAAGGGTAGAGCTCACCTCGTACTAATCCCTATGAAATGCGTGAGAAATACATGGTGGCAGTGCCTTCTGTGGTTTCCCAAGAAGTCTGGCGCCCGAAATATCATAAAGCATGGGTGATGCTGAGAATGCCAAAAGGTGCCACCAGGAATTAAAACCGAGTCCTTCGATTAATAGCCGAAACCTCCACCCTCTCTACATAGATCACCACCCATCTCGGTATATCGACTTTGGTATTAACATATTAAGCATAGAGGGACAAGGGACGTATTTAAAAGATATAAAAAGTTCAAAGAAAGGCAGCAAGATATGCACTCGGAAGGCACAAAAGAACAGATAGTGTCACAGAAATGTTAGATGCACTGAAATGGGAGAGTTTGAAAAATAGAATAAAAAGGAGTAGGTTAGGCGCGATGTATAGAATTGTTAAAAAGGACGAAGCCTAGGAAGTTTTATGGAAAGAGATAGAAAGGCCTAACTTTAAGGGAAAAAAGGACCATAGTTTCAAAATAAAAATAAGGACTCAAAAAACAAATAAGAAAAAATAATCTTTTCTAAATAGAACTATTATTGATTGGAACCAGCTGCATGGAGGTTTGTTTGAGCCCTTTCCATCCAATTTTAGAAGTTTTAAGAATAAATGTAAAGCAGCCACTGGGTGATAAACTTCATTGTAGTTATTAAAATATTGTTTGTATGTGACGTGGACGGCATTTTGTATGTGATGTGGAAGTGTCTTTTATAAAAGAATATTTTGTCTCCTATCTGTTTTTCTAGTACGTGTATGTATGTATTTTTCGTTGTAAGTGTGAACATTGACCAAACCTGACCGTTGCCACCAGGAAAATCGCCTAATTGCAACGTGATTCTTAAATAAATAAATAAAATATCGGTTTTGAAAGATTGAAGAAATATAAGATGATCCATCGAGCGTTACTGAGTAAAAGCATTAGATTTGAATTATAAGTAGAGTATAACGCAGTTCAATGTTCATACATAATATATAGTAATACACCGACAATGGTTTCATCATACTATGTCATTATAAAGTTAAAAATTACAGAAGAGCGATTTCATGTATACCAAACTTCAAGAATAGGGGAGTTAGGGTGGGGAGAAGGGGTGTATGCTGTTCTTACGTTTGACAATGCTACTGGTGTAGATACAATTGTAAGTTGGTTCAATTGGGAGGGGAAGGAGATGGGGAAGCGTGTGGAGAGGATGAGGATACTATTTGGTCAAAGCGCTAGTTCGTCCTTCGCCGATGGTAATGGAGATGAGGAGAGTCGCCATGCTTTAATTTTTACCTTGATAATGGCAAACTGTGTTGAAACCATGGTGGGCGAATTACATTAAGTATGAGGATTGATTTGTGCTATCCTTTATTACGATGGAGAAGAAAGAAAATTTTTGAAAAACCAAAATTCACAATCGCAGTATGTAAATGAAGAATAGGGTCAAGAAGGCAGTGATTTCTTGCTCTCAGCTCGAGCGCAATAAGAGATATCTCGATTATCCTTGGTGCGTGCTTCACAATACTGTTTGGCGGAACGTCACTACGCTCTCCAGCAATGCAACGAAGTCACTTTCAAGAGTCTGTCCCCGTTCTCAATGGCTCTGGCAGGAATATGGGGCCGTTAAATGAGCAATTATGGTCTCATAATATGATATGATACATACGTCATTGAATGATAATAAATGCCATAAATAAGGTTCACATGTCAGGTTTTCCATTATTTTTCAATTCAAGCGGCGTTTTACATTTCATTCTTTGGCCTTGTGCATTTACCAAGGAATTTACTATATAGACACTGATCCCATTGTGAAAGTTTAAAATGTTTTTGAGATGTTTTTTACTTTCGTGCTCTAACCCCGCGATGCTGGAGCGCTGGAATTTTGAGGCTGTATGGCTTGACGCATTAGATTTCGACATAGATATGCGCTAGGATAGATTTAGTGAATTGCTAGTCACTCTCAACGTGAGAGAAAAAGGTCTTAACGGTGACTCGATGATGCATCCGAATCAAGGGTTTATGTTTAATAATCGTGGGTGGGTATTTTCCGCCCGGTCAGTGATACTCTCTCTTGTCTAAAGTAAATTCCTGTTTTTATTTCGAGCCTGAGAATCTGCCGACAATACAATACAATTGTTACTTTTCCACATAAAGGTGAAATAGGCAGCGAATACCATTCGTTTTTGAAGGAAAGCGAACGGCTCGAGTGCCTTATGTGCTTACCTTCCAAATATACGAGAGATGTTGAGAGATCCTGAGCTGACTTTTCCCTCCAAGTGGATTTACCTGTCTTTCCAATTACACCTCCACCTGTTTTTTATTTTATATAAAAATGTTTGCTGCTGGCGGAAAAATAATACTGCTTGATACCGATTTTTTCGAGTTTTTACTCAAATTGTAATAACAGATCTAATTATATGTTAAGTAAAGTCTAACTAACTAAATTTTCGTTTATAACCAGAGCTAATATGTGCCTTCATTATCTAATTTACTGATAAAATGTACTCCTAAATATTTGCTAAGTTCAGGTTAACTGATAAAATAAAAAAAGCGTTTTTTGTCGATTCCCCTTTCCTGTTTCCATTGTTATTTTTGCTTAACAAGTGGAAGCACTCTACAAATATTTTTATACAAATAGGAAAAAAATCATATATTGATTTTCACGAGTGATTGCCTTAAAACACGTCATGTTTGAACTAATATACCTATCTGAAACTGCCAGACATGATTCATATCATATTTCTCTGGGGGAAGGTTATTTTATAACACGTGACGTCTGAGTGAATTTTTTCCTTCGGTGGTAGTCATAAAATCACTAAGCTCACTATGCACTATGCTATGATTCTCTACTTGTCATCCCTAAACGCGTACACATAAGGATAAATAATCTAGCTTGCGATTGAAGAGTGCGATATTAAATAAGTATAAAGCAGGAGCTTCTAATCAGTGGAGAAAAATGCCTTATCTTCTCTGATATGTACGGTAAGAATCGTGTCTCCACGATTGTGCTATCACACTTATGAACAATTGTATAACTCACAAGTAGAAGCCTATTCCTAGAATTGTAAGTAATCGCATATCTTCACTTTCTTATTTTTTGTTTTCCCGAAGTACTTGCTTCACTGTGTTAGTTGGACTATGCTAATGAGAGCATCTTGCAATGGCCCAGATAATATTAATTACTGTTGCGCAGCTATGGCAGTTAATGATTTCCTATTTCGTATTTCAATGAATCCTTTATGCTGGCAAATATATCGTAATTAGTCCACGCATAAATCATATTCGACTTTATCATCGGTCATCAATCCGATAATTGGTTTGTAGCAGCTCTAAAAACTATTCTTTTTCCTGTCAGTCATCTTATTATGTAATGCTTCCTGTTTCAGACATCTTCCACTACGTGCTTCCTGTTGCCCATCCTTGGCCTTCCTCTGTAGTTCCTCCCTTATTTATTTCTATTCAAAGCAAAAAGACTCTGGTTTGACCCGTTTTAAAAGTTCCCATTTTGCGTCTAACACTTGATATGCAGTAAAATAATTGCCCTAGCTGTCAATTTCAAAACCACGTTGTTCCATTCTTTCCCACTGTTCCACTGTGGAAAAGAATGGAACGGTCTCCAGGCGTAATTAAACAAAAACATAAAGAAATTCTTATTTACTTTACTGGGGTGGATTCACCTATCTCAAGCAGCTACTTTAAATTTGAAAACTTTTTTATATTCTCTACTAAAAATACCAATGTTACTTTGAACCTTAATTAATTGAAATATTTCGAATATAATTTTTATTTGTTGTGCAAGAAGACAACGCGATAGTATATTCAGTTATTTGTATGTGAGTGCAAGTGTAACAGCTATACACAATAGAAAGGCGAGATGCTTTTGATAAATCAGCTTGAATGTTATGTGCCGAGTATATTAAAGATTGAAAAATGGCAGAATTTGTGATTATATGAGTTGAGATATTATGAGTATTTGAGTGACATGCGAGTCCCGCTTAAAAGAATAATAGAGGCTGACATTCATTGAATTTTTCGTAATTGGGATATATAATGAGTTGAGTTTCAGGCATAGTGTTTACCGACAGAAGTAAAATCATATGAGTAAAACATTTTATGTGGATATTATAATATAGTTATGCATGAAGTTAGACTAAGTAAGAGTGAAAACATGCAGCGTGGATTTTACAAATGCGTAACATTTTTATTAAGTCTATTGTTTAAAAAGTGATAATAAAAAGAATTAATTCTTGGACTTCGTTTTCCTGTTTTTTCTCATTTCCATCCTCTGAATGGTAATTTGTAGTGAATTCCCAAGGACTTTCTTCATCTATTTAAACTAGAGAAACCAAAAAACTCACGCCCAGATAATTCGCCGGGAAAACGCAAGGTTATTACATTTAAATTAGCATTAAAATGGGCATGCATGTATATTGGAAGTTCTTGACTGAAAATGAAAATTTTGAATCCCCTCCTATGGTAATTTTTCGTAGGACATTGGTAATTGTATTAATCGCCCTGATACTCACAGATAAGGACGATTTCCAAATTGGGAAGCAGTAATGAAGGTCAATTTGCCTTCTCGACTGATGTATTTTATCAGAAACTAAATTTTTTATAAAATTAATTTTCCATACCCTTAATGGATATGGATATAATTTATTGTTAGGCGAAACTAAATTAGCTAAAAAATCTAAAATGTCTCAGCCATGACCATTTTTTGATCAGTAGCATGATGGCATGCTCTAAAACCCCATTATCTTTCTCTGAAATGTAATGAGGCGTTGGAAGAAGCAGCCGCCCACCCCTCTCATCTGATCCTGCCAGCTCCGCCTTTTTGTTGAAGATACTGCGCGCTGGATTTTTCCATTATATTCAGTTACTACTGCCAATTATGCGCGCTACAGGGTTGGACTCATCTTGAATCCGCATTAAGCTCCTCTCCGTCAGCTTAATTCGTCGCAAAGTAATCCGCCTCTCCGAGGACCATCCAAAAGAAGCAAACAATAGCGAGCTAGGGGCACGTATTTGCAAGATATTTCGGGAGAAGCGGAGGGGAAGAGTTTTTCAGGGGGAACCCGGGGTAGGGGGTATGGGAGGGTGGTTGAGTTTTGTTAGAGGCTAAGCTTATGGATATAATAAATCCTACCCCCCTTTTCAACCTCCCCACTCCATAGAGATACTTTCTCAACGTCTTGCGTATGGGGGCCGGTAGGAATTCGTGTGGGCGCACGCCCTCCGTGGGCTTTTAATGACCGTGGAACAAGAGAGCGTTCCGAGGGCGTAGTTTGTCAACCTAAAGGAGTCGGGTGGGAGAGACATGAATGGGGAGAGAGAGAAAGAGATAGAAAGAGAAATCAGTGAATGAATTTTCGACTTCTTTTTCACGAATTCCAGTTTCACTCATGTCTTCGCCCTTGTGGTCCGTAGGAGTGAACCAAGAGTAGGTACCTATTGATTAAACATCAAACGAATGATCATCCTACGAGAAACCAGGTCTTAGCTGAGGGATGAGTTCGAAAACAGAAAAATAAAGCTTGATTGCAATGGAAAACAAAGTTACCTCATTTCTCGAGCAAGCGAGGTTTAAATTTTTTTGTACCATTGATGCTTAAAAAATCATATTACGAGTGGTTTAAATAAAAGAATGAACCTAAATTTATTTCGGGGGGTTGCAATGATTCATGTTTTAACTGAAGGCTAATATTGCAAATGAACATATATTTTTCAGATAATGTGGCAAATCTCTATTATAAAATTATTGGGTGGCTTTTCCTGTTAAATTAATGCAATGGTTAAACGGTCTATTTTACTATAGCTTATTATAAATTGCAATTTTAATGCTAAGTTAATGCCATTGTTAAATACCAAGCACCCTGGCACTGACATCAATGTAATATTAGCTAATTCGGTGCCAAGCAATGACATCCATCTAACCATGGATTAATTTGAAACTCTGAAAATTGCAAAATTTTTAACGAAACGTTCTCTGTTACATTATTGGCCTCTATTGCACTACCTACACGTGTCAGGTATCCCTATGGAAAACGGATTTGATGTCATAACTGCGTAGCATAATTTTAGGGGGGTGAGGCATTGGTAAACTGGTGTTACTGCATTCATGGCTCCTCGCTGAAAAGTTAAACAGGTCGGTGTAGCTGCCGTATATTTTGACCGATAATGTATGAGGGAGTCACCACTTCCCACTTTCTCGCCTCCTCTTGGTGCCATCTTAAATTTTACGGGTTATTGACTCGTAAAACTTCCACTTGTTACTATCAACGATGTTGGATAATACGGGAGAAATGAAACACCTGGGGGAAGCCATGCTCGAAAGAACTCTTGTCTCGAGTTCCCTAGGCGCTCAGGGTCCTGGCTGAAAACATTTGTGCCGTTAAAGTTACGGTGATAAAGTCTGGAGACGCATATTTCACGTATTCAGACGACTCTACGACAAGGGTTGCAAACTTTCAGGAAAGTTTTCATTCGCGATGTCAGGTCGGTTGCAGTATCAAATTGCGCAAGCATTGAAGTTTCCTCATTGACTCGATCGGGTGAGAATCAACCACTGATTAATGTCAAATAAGTTGTTTCAAGGAAATATCAAGGTTCATACTGAAGCAACTCAGACGGAAATTAGTACATGGGCCCAATTGGAGAAATACTCTGTATTTTTAGTTAATTTGCTCTCATTTTCCTCTGCCCTTTTTCCATCTAGTCAAGTGACGGATTGGTCAAGCTTTTTTGTGGTTGAAGGATGCCAAGTTCAAAATTACACTGCATTGTATTCAAATTGAATTGAAGTGTATTAGTTGCCTGCTCAACAGGAACAACCCAAACGGCTTTGCGCAGGTACCAATAATTACCGTAGAAGATTTACAGAAAATTGTTTGAAACCTTTTCGTAATGCCTAGTTAAACGTATGTCTCAAAAATTCTCAAAGATTAGACTTTCAGTCCCCTTCTCAATCAATTTTTCTAATGTAATTTTTCTTAACCACAATTTCTAATAATGTATTTTTCTAAAAGGTATGTACTTTTTTCTAATACTTTTCTTCCTAATGCATTCTCTCTAATTTTATTTTTCTAATACATTAATTCCAATGCCTAAAAATATGAAAAACATTGTTGCTATGGAAAGTAAATTTATTGCTTAAGTGTAAAATACACATTAAAATAATAAGTACTTTTTTCGAATGAATAAATTAATGCAATTTTTCTTAAACACAATTTCTAACAATGTATTTATCTAAAGTGTAGCAAATAATAATACTCGCAAGTGTATAATACACATGGATCCGAAACACGAAGTTGCTGGAAATCTATTATATCTATATGGTTTTGTTTACTACAAGGTAAACGTTTTAAAAGGTCGCTGGTACTGGAAACGTTCTAAAGTTGGAGAATGTAACGCGAGAGTTGGGTTGAATGGGTTTCTATTGTTTCTGAATATGATCTTTATAAGGATGGAAATCGAACTGCAGAAAACCCTGCTTGCTAATACCATTACTTTGGATTAATTGTATACTATAAATAATTTTTTTATAAAATTGGCCTTTTAATAATTTTAAAAATATATAATTTATAAATTTCAGCTTAGAAATAATTTTATTAGGAATAGCATTTTTACAAACATTACATTATTAGAAAAACCGCGTTAGAAATTTGGATGGGGAACCTTCAGTATACCTCTCTACCTGCATTCTTGTTTCATTACTTACTCAATGCGCCTATAAGTGTAAATATTTACGCCTTAGGTAAAAATTAACCCCTGATTTCACGTTTGTCAGCTGAGAAATGAGGTAAGGAGGAATGCCAGAAATTTCTCTGGCTTGATGACCCTATTGACAGGCGGTACGAATCGAACGAATAGCTGTTTTCAAACTAAAGCGTAGTTCAGACCACCTACTAAAAATTGCTTAACTTATATTTTCAACCCAATCACTCATCTATTCCCTATATGTAAGGAAGAAATATTATCTTGCAGCTATCATAATTTAGAAGTAAACTATTGAAAATAACACTTGCCATTGATCAGCAACAACAGAAGAATATCGGTGTTTCTTTATATTTTGTATTTTATTTACATTCATCGCTCTCGCAATAAGCTATATATCTATTTCAGCTATTGGCTAATAGCCAATTCTTCCTTATAGTATGATGAAATATCCGTAATTCCCTAAGATACCTACTGGGTCTAGCTTTCTGCGCTTCCATCGGAATAGGGATCCCAAAAATGCACTCTTATTTTATGATTTCCCATGGTTAGAGAAATAAGATAATCCTCGAGATTTTACCGTTTTAATGATCAGAGAATGTACAATTTACTAGTTTTTCTACCCAGTATCTCTGGCAGCGGTAAAGAAATAATCTCGTGTAGTAGGTAGCCAACTATTTAATCGGTACTAATTATTTTGAATTATTGCGACAATTGCGAAATCATTCGTGTAAGTTTTTTCTCCCGGATTATTATGGAGTTCCTTTCGTGATATATTTATGATGGATGGATAGCCGTTAGGTAAAATGACGTTCGAGAAATTATTTCTCGAAATGACTAATGGACGATGCAAAAAAGTGAAATGTTTTTTTTTTGTTAGGCTCCGAAGAGACCTTTTCGACAAAAACCAAGCAGAGTGTGGTATTCCTACTCAAAATAAAACCCGTCATTCCAGGAAATTAGAAAAGGTTATTTTTTTCTTTTCCCACTCATAATTCTTCCACTTTTAAGAGACTGAGATCTCAAAAAACATATTTTCCTTTTTTTTCTGCGAGAGCTGCAATAATGACTTCATGCCTCCATCTAAGCTTTACAGCAGCAATCTCGTTTATTCCATGCTCTTCGAGATTATATACTTGGCATTGATTCATGTTATATTTTGTGGCCGGTAAGAAATTTTCGAACTCACCCTAACTAAAATGAGAATATTACCTTTTTTGTGCCTCTTAAATTTATAAATAAGGATAAATATCTCCAGCATTCTATCTTTTAACACAATACACAACATTCCCATTCATGTATGTGCCAAAAATCACCTTAAGTATTATGTCACATAAAAGCTACGTTGTATTCAACGTAGAAGAATTATATCTTAATATGTATGAGACCAGTAATTTGTCTTCATTCCATTTGAATTGAATTCATCCGTCTAATTTTCAGAGGAATTTTCTCGTTATATTGCTTGTATCAGATTTTATATAGTTTCTTTCCAGGTTCCTTAATATTCATTTTCTAAACGAGAAAGTCTAGTTTACTTATCATATTGTCATTCGGCAAATTGGAGATGTGAATAGCCCATTCCAGTGCGCGCTTTAAGATAAAGTTATCTTTGAGTGCCCAAGTTTTATCATTATAGATTTTCTATCAAAGATTAATATCTGCAACCCTATATCCTTTCATTTACTACTACAATTAATTTTTCCTGTAGTTCATTTTTTAACGCCCTTAGTTTGTCATTCTTTATCTCATAATATTTTTTTATACCCATATTTTTTACCTTTCATTACGTTCCTCACAATAATTTTGAGTGTGTAATGGGGTTTAATGTGTCTCTATGAAACATTTTGCCATGATTGCAAGTTGGAGTCTTACGAGAATAACATTTTATCGTTATCAAATTAACAGATACATATAGGGAGATCTACATACCAAAACATGCAATGATTCTGGAAAAAAGGCATTGTAAATAAGCATTAGTTACGGACTTCTATGAGACACAAAAGATTTATTTAAGCTGTTAGCTTATTTTAGTTTTACGAGTTTTCTCGTTCATCCATTTACTTGGACTCTAGATTTCTCGGTGAAGTATTCCTGAATGAAAGTTCTTGTCAGCTCGTTGAATAATTTGCTGGAGTGTAGTCATCCGTCAACATTATTTTTGCCTTTTATCAATCCTTTCGACCTCATAGAAAAATTCAGACAGGAACTCATTGTAAAAATAAATAATATTTTTTTGACTATTACTTATAGAAAATTTTTCTTTGTTAGACTTTACATTTCCTTGTTTTGCGTTGATTATTTTTCAAACTTTACGTTTCCCTCATTTTACTCAGGGTTTCCTCGTAGCAGTCCGCGAGAAAAAGGACGTCAGGACCACAGCGGCCGTAGACTCCACAGCTTTAGCACCCGAAGGCCCCCGAATCGTGCGCCAGACAGCTAAGGGACACAAGGTCGTCGACACAGAGGACACCGAAGAGGCCAGCTTGGCCACCCCCGATGGTCGACTCCTCACGGAGACAAAGACGCAGCACCAGCACGTGGAGGAGGACATTGTGGAGGATGATGATGACGACGGAAAGGATTTGCCCGATGAGGAAATAGAGGGAGAGGGGAAGTCGCACAACTACGTCCGGACCAAGGAGGAGGAAATTGTTTCGTACCTTTCGAACGGAGTGAAAATAGCCGAGGAAATGAAGTACAGAGCAGAGGGATTCGAGGGCGAGAAGGAGACCGGGGATGAGACGGACGCTCCCCCGAGGTTGAGGGCTCTGAAGCCCCGATTGAGTAGTAAGGGTGTCCATCCGCCCTCTCCTGCTGGGGGAGAGCGGAAAGACGCCTTGACCAAGAGACCTTTGGACTTAGATGCCGAAGAAGAGACTAGGAAAGTGGAGACGTCGAAATGGCTCGAGCACCATTTTGGCAGCGATTCCAGGTCTTCCAGGGAGGGCTCAGCCGGAGGGTTTGAAGACCCAGAGTCACCCTTTTACGGGGGTGTCACCCCAGGAGGAGGCAGCTACATAGGGATAACCATGAAATCCAAAACCAACAACTTAGTTGGTAAGGACGCGGTGACTCCAACTGACATAAGGGAGCCATTAAGGACATCCCCACTCCCCTCTTCCATGAAAACAAACGGCATCGCCAACGGATACAATAGTTCCAAAGCCCCAGAACCAATCTCGCCCCCTCCTATGCCGACCACGAATGGTTATCATCACCATCATACCGAGACGGAGATCACAAGGACGACGAGAACGAGTAGCGGAAGCGGAGGGCAGGGAATTTTGGGGAGGAAGGACGTTATTCAAGTCCTACCAACGGGGCCGGGTCGGACTTTCAGACCTCCTAGAGGAGTGGCGGCCCCACCGCCCTCCACCACCGAGCTCACTCACGTCGAGCCCCAAAAGAGGAAAAAGCGCCCGCCGCCACAGCCTTTGTGGACTGCGGAAGCGAACGGAGAGGAAGATGAGAGAGTGGAGGGGAGGAACTCCAGGCCGTGGTCTCCAGAGGAAAATGGTAGGAGAGGCAGCGGGGACGACCTAATCGGGAGGAATATGAGCCCCAACTTTCTGTCCGGCCCGAAACCTTACCGACCGAGCACCATATCCTCGCCTTCGGACCACTCGTGGAACAATAGGACGGAGGAGGCGACGGTATCTTGGGCAAATGGCGTGACGGAGCACCAACATGTGGTGGTAACCAACGGGGATGGCCACCATCACCACCACGGCAGCACCGGCCACCTGGCGTCGCCCAGCTCGCCCGCTCCACCTCCTCAAGAAGGATTGAGGGTCGCCAGGACGAGGAGGAGGGCACCACCCATACCAGGGACGCCGGAGACGAACGGTGCCGTCCATGAAGCTCACATTCCAGCTCCCCCAGTCATGTCTCCCCAGGAAAAGAAACAAACCCACCAGAAGACGAGGTTCGCCGACGAAGAGGAGGACGAAGACGACGAAGAGGAGATTATAGATGTGGGGAGGGACGAGCGAGTGAACGGGAAGAAAGCGAACAAGAAGGTAAAGAAGAAGAAGAGCGGGTCCTTTGGAGACTCCATCAGAAGACTGGTGGGCCGCCTTCGGTCGAGGTCTTCGGAGAAGAAAAAGGGCAAGGAAGAGCAAGGCGGCCGTCAGAACGGGCACCATCCGCCGCAGCAGCAGAAGACGCTCTCCAACGGCCACGGGAACGCGAGGAGGGGAAGCTGGCGATCATCCTCCAGGTCCCCGTCCCCGGACGAGTACGGTGAGCCAACTTACCGCCGCTATCAGACCGCGATCGACGGCAACATACGCCCCTCGCTCAAGAGGCAGCAAGAGGATAGGCACCGGGATCAGCATCATGAGAGGGGAGACTTGAACGGCCGACAGCGCGGCGGCGGCCGACCCGTGGGCGTCCGCCGAGAGTCCTCTCCAAATGAGGCCACCTCGGAGGAGGAGGAGCCGTACGAGGGGGAAGGAACGGTGGACGGGAGGGATGGTATCGGCGTCGTGGTGGGGGGACCCGTCGCCCCGCCCAGATCCCGTCCCGCCACCACCACTTCGTCCTCCTCCTACCAGGGTCACCTCCCGGTGACGCAACAGCACCGAGGCCTGCAAGCGGAGAGCAGCGGCGGCAGCAGTTACCGCCACCACCAGCACGCGCGCGGACATCACCACGTCGTCGGCGGTCGTGGGACCAGGCAGCACTTGCAGGTGTCCTCCCCTTCGCGTAGAACAAACTCGCCGGCGACCCGACAGAGCAACGAGACGTCGTCCCGAGGGGAGACAGATCGCTCGTGGAAGGGCTCCTCGTCTAGGGGTCGGCGGGACTACGGGGCGGAGGTTGGGTCTTCTGGAGGTGGCAGCTCGTCGAGGCGGAGAAACAGCGCGTACTCCCCGGAAAGGGGCAGCGCGCCCTTCTCTTCCACCAATTCGGAGGGCGAAGGCGGACGGAGGCGGGAAGCTGACAGGGTTCCGCCGCTCCTGACATCCACGCCGATGGATTACGACAAGAAGCACTCGTCGTACACGGCGAGGAGGGAGGAGGCTGGAAACCACGTGCAGAGGTTTTATCTGGGTGAAGACCCCTTCGGCGGGAGTATCTACGGCCGCGAGAGAGAGTACGAGGGTGTGAAGAGGTCTTCGAGACAGCGAGGCCATGGTGACGAGCAAAAGAAAAGTAGCGTGCGATACGGGTGAGTAATCTACCTTGCTGAGTCCAATATCACTTTGAGTAATTTGAAAGCAATAAACTTTAAAACGCTGAATAATGCTTAATATTAGGTGAGTTGTATCACATATTAACTTATCTTCGAGGCGATTTCCGTGGTTTTCGCCTTGATGATGATTACATAATAGTAAAGTCTCCATTTAAGATATATGCGTACAGGAATGTGTAAATTTAACGTTAATGCGAGAAAGACGGTGACATGTTAATTTGATTCATTCACGTTCAACTCAATACTTTTTTAAAAGAGCGGGGGTTGGCTTAGGTGATGTGAACCATTGCATTTTTTACAGCAACTCATCTGTGACTAAATTATCCTTCAAGTCCAAACGTTTACAGACTTGAAACATAAAAATGACTTTTTCCGAAGAAATAGGATACGTTTACTGAAAAAAACCCTTGGAATTCGTGGCTCTCGCAACCCCTAATACCGTCGATTTATTTTTTTTTGGAAACACATAAATAAGAGTTTTTGTTTACATCGCACTTTGAAAATATCCTTCCGAATGCTTATTGACTATTGTTCGGCAACTCTTTTGCGATCCGTTTCTTGGAAACTGCAAACTATTTTTTCAATCTAACGCTCAGATAAGATGTCATTGGAAACACTGCTTTAAATTGATTTATTTTGCTGCAAAAACTGAGGGTGTTAATTATTTCAGAAGTTTTTGAATTGAAAAAAGTCCATGCTATTCTAAAATTTTCGCTAGTAGGTATGTATTTTTAATGCATGCAGTCATATGTGTCCCATTATAGTACTACGTTTTTGAAAAGCCAGGAAATTTGAAATAAGTTATGAGTAAAAATATTAGAAATGTATTGTTGCAAATATTTCTACTTTTCGGAAAAAATCATTATTTTAGTTATGTTATATATATATATATATATATATATATATATATATATATATATATATAAAATACTAATTCATATGGATATAAATATAAGGAAGAGGGATAGGAAAACACATAAAGGACGATCACAGGGGAGGTGGGGAAGGCGGAATCGAGCAAATCGCCAGTGTAAAAATATTTCCTTGAACAGGACTTGAACGACGGATCTTTCGACTCAAGTCTCGGTCAAGGAAATATTTTCGCACTTGCGATCTGCTTGATTCCGCCTTTCCCACCTCTCCTGTGTTCGTCCTTCATGTGTGTTCCTATCCCTTTTCGTTATATCTACTTCCATGTGAATGAGTATTTACTCGCCATATGGCGGGTTTTCGTGTTTTAATATTTATAGATATATATATCATTTGTTTATTTATATACATATATGCATTATCATTATTCCTCTATTGCTTCACAAAGCAAATACGTGCGTTTCTTTACTCATATTTTGATTGCATCGTGACGGCATTCTGACTAAACTTGAAGGCATGTCTGACATGCGATCCATCGCCGCGTTTTTTAGTAGATTCTATTAACATTTATGCCTTTTTATTGTACATGCCCTTGGGATATATGGAAATCATGGAAGGAAAATTGAAACTATTTGTGCTTGCTTCAATATCGCCGAGTATTAGAAAGTGAGAGTTCAGCAGTTATTTGACACATCTTAAAGAACCCATAAAAGGTCTCTGTCCCTATCCAAAACATATGTCAGTGTTAATAGGTGTTTTCCTTGTATAAAAATAAAATAATATAGCTTCCCTTCACGGAGAACGCGTTAGCCTTGTAAAAATATAAGAACGCGGCGTATAACCTTAGCTTTAACATAAGCGTGACGAACCAGTGATCTCTCCCGCGAATGACACCTGGTTGCGAATGAAACGCGAGATGAAAATACATTCTGCCCACCTGAATCATTATCACCTCCTAAAACTCAGTCATAATACATAAACACTCTCAGTATTTCCATGTGAGCCTTCCTCACATCGAAAGCGTTATTAATACTTGCCTAATTTCTTGTGCAATGGCGAAGATCGAGGAAGCTTCTTGGTTGGAACATGACGCCCACCTGTGTTTCAGGACTGGAATATCCCTTCCCATGTTCCTCCAATTAATGTTCCCGGATTCCTCTGGCGTCACGACTCCGATGGAACATCGATTCGGAATTTCACGCACTCCGCTCTCTTGCTTTTGCGTCAGCGATAGTCGGCCAGATATTGTCGATCGCGGCGGGATCGAGAACGAGAAAGTTCTTCCCGCGAGTAAGCGACCAGGCCTCTCTCAAAAAGATAAATAATGTACGACCGGTCTCTCTCTCTCTCTCTCTCTCTCATTCCATCTCTCTCCCTCGCCTGGGCGAATGACCTGTATGCGGAGGCGAGCGGAGTGAGGCGGGGAAAAATGCATGCGTACACAAATGCTCGGCCATGTTTTTCGGAGAGGCGGCCCATTTATCCTCCCTATCTTCCCACCCCCCATCCCTCCCCCCCCTCCGCGACCATCTGCTTCGTTAATCCGAATTAATCGGCAGGAGGATTGAGCCGCCTTCGACCGCGATCCACCACGTCCTTCCCTTGTGGCGAAACACGGCGGGTTGCGGCCGACACGGGGCGAAACGGTTGGTTTGGGGGGGGGGGAAGACCCGCGGGGAATGGGGCGACCGATCGGCGTACCCAGCGGCCTTCCACATAAGGCACGTCCCGAGCGGGATATCCCCATCCCCCTTTCGACCTCGCTTCCTTCGTCGTTCGGGACCCGTGTCCCATCCCAGTCCGGCGCAGATTCAGATACGTTCCTATTTTAATAGAGTTTGCGAATCGAAGAATATTTTACCCATAAGTCTTGACGCTCAGCTCAAATATCTGTCGAAATGAGACGTTGTTATTCCATGTATTTTGCCCCGTAGTTCTTCGAAGTTTGTTCGCACTACTTCATGATTAACATCGTGGTTAACAGCGATAGATTGCAACAGCTGAGCCAACCCATTTCCTTGACCTTCCATAGATGAGGGCGATCGCCCTGATCCAAATGCATCCTCTTCCTTATATCTCTCTTTTCCCGACCGCCCCCGGAAGGATCGTGGTTTTTCCTTCGAAACGACAACCGTCTCGGAATGCCCGGCTGAGTATCAGTGCTCCCCCCGTTTCTACAGACCGCGGTAATATCACCCATTCCGAAGAGCCAAGGGAAATAGCTCGGGGGCAGAGCAGGGGGAGCGAGGCAAGGAGGTGGGTTTCCATCAGGGGATGGAAGACTGGAGGGTGTAGGAGTTGGAGGAAGGGAGTAAAAAAAACAATATCGCATTCCTTTTATCTTTGTCGTAACTGCGGTTAGCGCCCACCAGGGGGGAGCTCCACTTCGGCTTCCTTTTATGTTCTTCTCGTCTTCTTTTTCCCATTCCCTCCCTACCCCCCCATCTCCCCCCGCCCTGCCCAACCCCTCCGTTCCCGCTCTTCCCCTCCCGCCCCCGGTGATTCTCAAATCGTACACCTGAACATCCGAGACTCTCCAGGTGAGCAGTTTCGCCACCGTCACCGCGAGACGTCACGAACAGAGAGGCGGTTTTTTAACACATCTCTCTCTCTCACACACACTATTTCTCGTAGTTTCTGCGCGGTGAATTCGCAACAAGTGAGCGAAAAGGGAGAAACGGGAAGGGAAATAACGATGGAGGTATTCGCGGGTGGAGCGAGGGGAAAGGGGATATAAAAGAGCAACGGGTGGGTGAGGGGGGTGAAGGAATTGAAAGTTAAACCTTTGGATGTGGCGGGTAATCAAAATTGATTGCAATGCTTATAAGGGTTGCTTTTTTTCCAAACTGGATTCTCTCTCTCTCGACAAACATTGGTGCTGAATTCCTCGGAATGTAAATTTCAGAGCATATTGCGTGTTTATTTACTCAATCCTTGTCGAGAAAATTCGCGCTGGTTTCATGATTTCACTTGACGGAACTCCCAAGTGATTCAACCAACCATTGCAATTCAGCCAATAGGCCGTAGATCATGCCCTTTATTATTTTGATAAAAGGCGACCGGTTGGCAAACAGGCCCTGTCATCTGATATGTTTCAGCATAATTACTCTTGCCGGATTTTTCCTTAAATTAATTTTAAAATACTCTACATTTCTTTGACCAAGCTACACTAAAAAGATATTTTTTTCTATTTGTACTATTAATACGTCGATTAAGTAATAAAAAGCGAAGTTTTTTGTCAATTGAGTGATTCCCAGATGATTATAAATGATCTTTTAATAGCCGCATCTATTGCTTTGAATGATTCGTTTATTTAAGATAACTAGAAGATGAAATTAACAGAGGGAATCAAGTATTGAAGATTACATGGCTAGGAAAAATAAGGCTTGTGATCATTCTTCACCTGTTTTCCATCTAAGGTTAAAAAACCCGTCTGATATTTTACTGATTAAAAACGCTTGTCTTTAAATTATGAAATGTAAAGGATTATGGAATAATTAATTTCATCTGAAACCATCAGCTCATCCTTTTTCAAACGTAAGAGAGAAAGAAGTTTGTATATAAGCATTAATAAATGTAATAATGCATATTGTTACTTCGATCAATTTTATTCTCATGTATTTAATTAATGACAGTTGTTTAGCTTCAAGTAAATGTGATACGTAATCTTAAACAGAATGGATAAAACACGAGCTTCCGTGATTGAAGCTATTAGTTTTATTTCTGGCCGTTTTTAAATATGTATTACGTTAGATTCATAAGTTTGATTTGTCAATTATTTATCCGTTATTTTTCAAAGACACCTATGGTGATCAATAGAAATTAAAAAGACCCAGGGTCCGCAGTAGGAAATTCAAGTGAATAACGAAAAGAAGTTATTGAGCATTTACGCAAGTTAAGTAAGAAATAGCGATGAAAACCAGACGCTCGCAGTCGAAATGGTGTGAATAAGGTGTAATAAATCTTGATTTCCGGTGAAAATTTAAGACTCTTGCAGGGAGTTGAGAAATAATATGAACAGCTGGAAATTCTATCAAGATACCGATTGGTGTCCGCTCGGACGAGTCCGGAGGGCGCAGAATGGACACGGGCTGGCAGGCAGGCGTAAGATGCACTTGAAAAAGGCATAAACATGGCAAGCAAGAATCCGTAACGTTTTCCAGAAGGTTGCTCCTTGTATGTGGCCCTAGATTTTCTGCGGTACCCGCATGTATTCCTCGAGGGTATTTTCTGAATAGTACATTTGTTTTAATGGAAATAATGAGAGAGAATCGTGGATGGTAAAACAGCCAAATTAGAATGCAACATGGTCAATATAGTGTCCCTGTTCACCATGCTAAAGAAACCCATTAATCATTCCGAAGGTTGTCGTTTCGATAGGCGAGGGATAAGCCTTCTGACGTTTGGAATTTGTGATTGAGGTTAAATGCGATTTAGGCATAACTTGAGTGAATGTTTTTTGAATTGATTATATTGGTGCAGGGAATGGTGAATTGGTTTCTATTATCCGGCCTAAACTACTTCTTCGGATTTTGCAGGATTTTTGCATTGTTCTTTTGAGATACACTTCAGACACTCGTGAAGGGTACCTGCACAGATATAAACAGTCGACGCCCAAGCACTTTTCCTTTCGCGTAGGCCAATGCTGGAAGTCTCCACCCTTCTTCCTCTCCACCTTTTTCGTTCCTACCTTGCCCCGATTACCTACCTATCACAAACTAACCTTCGCTGTACGAATGACCGCAAAAGTCGAACGCCTCTCACAAAAACTGCCTCCTCATGGGCACCAACGCCCCCCTCCGAGTCTCGTCCGTCTACCGCGGAACATGAGTTTCGAGCGAAGAAGTCGGTTTTGCCATCACGTCTCGCGGAGCGGATCAGTGGTTTAGGGCATGAATGCGAAGACAATGGAGTTGATCGATTCAAGTCGATCGAAAATATCCAAGATCGCCGAAGCTCTGATGAATCAAAGCGCGCGGTATTCTGATCGATTGGCACGGAGAGCGGAGGGAAAACCCGAGGAGGCCGGACGAGCGGAGCGTTGGAGGAAGCCATATGAGCCAACTCCGGTATCAATCGCTGCCCACTCGCCTCAGCCTCTCTCCTAGTCACCGCGAAACTATTCACCGCGTGGGATGGTCGCGGAGCGACGAAAAGATGCCCTCGTTTCCATCCCCGTCTAATTCTTTATTAAGCAGTTCCGCGGAAAAGTCCTCCGACGTCCTTCGTCTGACCGCGTATGTTTATGTCTCTCCCTCCGCACCTCCTCCTTCCCCACCCAACACCGTCACTCTCACAGCTGTTCACCTACATCGAGGAAAATAAAACGCACGGATACTTTCCCCTTCCATTCGGTCGCTTTTTCATCTTCTACCCCGGTTCCCATCGTTTTCGGCGACCTTCGGCGTGTCTTCTCCACGGAATTGGTAACTTTTCGCGAGACGGGAATCGAACCTTATGGGAATCGTGCTCTGAACTCGATTGACATGCGTCTCCGAAACTTATAGCGTCGCATACGCGCGGACTTTCGTCTCAGGCATTCCACCCAGTCGTATTACGTACGCGTCAGTGGGAGCTTACGACAGACACTAATGCCCATGAAAGGTAGCCTTCAGAAAACAAGCTTTGTGATGAGGAAACAATCTGGAGCGTGCGTACTTTCTTGCATCGATTAAAGAATAAGCTTACGGAAAACCAATGCAATGCATTCGACATTCGCCGTCCTGTTTGGATGTATCAACCTCAATATTTTGTTTTCATTTCTACCTTGTCAATGAGATAATACGTGGCGGTTACTCTCATTGTGTCCACCATGCGTGAAAATTATGTGGAAGTGACGGGCCTTATTGTTTCACATCCCCATCTATTTTTCCTAATGTCGATTTATCATAGCTTCATAAACAAACCGTCCCCTGGAATATTTTGCCATTTCTTCTTTAAATTAAACACCATACCAATACACTATCAATTGTTTATTGCGGGCGATTACCCTAAAATCAAGTTAAAGAGACATAAGCCATGAAATAAAAAAATAATTCTGGTAACTTCTTTAACTTTTGCCGTTCGTATAGCGAAACATTTGGAAGGAAAATATCATTGCATATTCTTATAGTGAAACAATTCGCACGATGACAAGTAAAAGACGAGAGAAATATTTCTAGAACCATTAGCTAAATCAGATGATTTTATAACAGGAGAAATCCCACTCCCAAATGTGTCAATAAATTAATGTTGTGAATCCTATCCTGGCTTTTTTGTGAGAAATATCACGGAAAATATTATTACTTTGATTAATGATTATTTTCATCTAGTAAGGAACTTAAGATGTTTTGAACTATGAATTGCCGTTTACGCACAATGGTTTTTATGATTTGTTGAAGATCGTTTTTTTTCAGTCATACTCTTGGCTAATGTTTTATCTTTATGGTTTTAATTTGAAAATTGAAGACGTTAAATTCTAAGATAAATACAGAAATCCCTTACTTGCAACTTTGTCTCTTTGCTTTTGTTTGTATACTTTAATTTCGTTATCAGCCACGAATGTAATTGTTTTTCATACTTTTTTGGCCTTACTTAGTGGAATATCTATCTCTCTGTATTCATAAGAAATTAGCCGAAACATTGGACTCGGGGATTGGTGTAATTTTCTTTTCGGTCCTTATGTCCCTCTTCATTTCA